>NC_143081.1:3567500-3730000 GCF_052426305.1 Pelodiscus sinensis | reverse complement strand
GCTCCCCCCTTTCTGCAGCAGGGACCAGCCCTTCCCTGCCTCCCAAGGGGCACTTGGCCCTGTGACCCACAGAGGCTCCAATACTGGAGAGTGGCCAGACGGGGACTTGTCCCTCGTGGCCACAGGGAGGATGGGGGAGCAGGCCCAGGGGGGACAGAGATGTCTCTGTAGCACCCCCAGACACAAGACCAACAGTGGCTGTGACCACTGGTGTCTCTCTTGTCCCCCCACTGGGCTCCTGAGGAGCTGGCTATGGGGCACAGGCTGGGGGGGTACAGCGTGTGGGGGGCTATGAACATTGGATTTCCCCACATGTGTGTTTTATCCCCAGACTGGGACACAGGCCCTGTAGGGACCCACGGGGCTAGTTTACTCCATAGGGGCCATTTCAAGGGATCCCCTGGGGCTGGCTGGGTGGGACCTTCCACTATAAAGCAGCCAAAGCTAAATACATTGGGTGAGTTAATTAATGGGAGCAATGATAACGAACCCTAAACTAAAGGAGGGTTGGATTTGTTCTACAAAGTCTTCAGGGGCAAAGCCTTTCATTCCCAGAGGAGAGTGGGGTCTAGGGGTTAGAGCAAGCCAGGCTGCAAGCCAGGACTCCTGGGTTCTCTTCCTGTTCCATGAGGGAAGTGGGGGCTAGTGGTTAAAGTAGGAGGGACTGGAAACCAAAGTTCCTTCCTTTTTTCCCGGTTCAGGGAAGGCAATGAGGTCTATTGGTTATATCAGGGTGTCTGTGAAACAGGGTGTCTGTGACTCCTGATTTCTACCATGGCTGAGGGAGGGAAGTGTAGGCAAGTGGTTAGAGCAAGAGTGGATAGAAACCAAGGCTACACGGTTCCCTCCTGGTTTTGGGTGGGCTGTGGTGACTAATGGTTAAAACAGGGAGTTGTCTGAACCAGGATACTGCTGTACTACCATGGCTGAGGGAGGGAAGTGCAGCCTAGTGGTTAGAGCAGGCAAGAATGAAATCCCAAGCTCTTGCCTGGATGCTGGTTCTTTGAATCTGGTTCTAGGAAGGCAGTGGGGTCTAAGGGCTAAATGGGGGAGGACGAGGGCAGGGAATCATGATTCCTGGAGTCTGCCCTGAGGCTGGGAGAGCAGGGAGGTCTGGTGGTTAACTCAGGGTCTCTGGGGAGTAGAGCTCCTGGGTTCTCTCCTGGTGCTGGGAGGGAAGTATGGGCAAGTGGTTAGAGGAGGAAGCCAGGGACCCAGCACTCCCAGGCCCCCTCCCCACTGACCTCCTGCTGTGCCCACAGGAAGCGACCTGCCCCAGCCCCGCATGCAGCTCTTCCCGCCCGCCCAGGAGGAGCTGGCCACCGGCGCGGCCACCCTGACCTGCCTAGTGAGCGGCTTCTTCCCCGGCTACGTGGAGGTGCAGTGGGAGCGCGAGGGGCAGCGCCAGGCCCAGGGGGTGAGCACGGGGCCGGTGGCGCTGGGCCCGGACCAGACCTACGCCGTGAGCAGCCACCTGAGGGTGTCGGCCGGCGAGTGGCATGCGGGGACCCGCTACAGCTGCCTGGCCCGGCATGAATCCCTGCGGAGCCCGCTGGAGAGGAGCATCAGCGCCCAGGCCTGCCGCCCGGCATAGCCCCACAAGGAGCCTCTGCTGCCGGAGCCCGGCCAGGCACCGGGACCGGCCTGTGGGACAACCGATATGGCCATGCCAAGCACAGTGGAGAGCAGGGAATTGCTTTGTGCTTCCGGGAGCCAGGCCAGCCTCCTGCCCAAGGGCAGCAATAAACCATGGACTGAGAGCAAGTGAACCCCTGGTCGGCTCCATTGTATCATGGGCACTAGGGGGCAGCAGAGGGTGGTGTGGGGAAGGGGCAGCTATACTGTATAATGGGCACTAGGGGGCAGCAGAGGGTGGGGCGGGGAAGGGGCGGCTATACTGTATAATGGGCACTAGGGGGCAGCAGAGGGTGGGTGGGGAAGGGGCGGCTATACTGTATAATGGGCACTAGGGGGCAGCAGAGGGTGGGGGAAGGGGCGGCTATACTGTATAATGGGCACTAGGGGGCAGCAGAGGGTGGGGCGGGGAAGGGGCGGCTATACTGTATAATGGGCACTAGGGGGCAGCAGAGGGTGGGTGGGGACGGGGCGGCTATACTGTATAATGGGCACTAGGGGGCAGCAGAGGGTGGGTGGGGGAGGGGCGGCTATACTGTATAATGGGCACTAGGGGGCAGCAGAGGGTGGGGTGGGGAAGGGGCAGCTATACTGTATAATGGGCACTAGGGGGCAGCAGAGGGTGGGCGGGGAAGGGGCGGCTATACTGTATAATGGGCACTAGGGGGCAGCAGAGGGTGGGCGGGGAAGGGGCGGCTATACTGTATAATGGGCACTAGGGGGCAGCAGAGGGTGGGTTGGGGAAGGGGCGGCTATACTGTATAATGGGCACTAGGGGGCAGCAGAGGGTGGGGATGGGGAAGGGGCGGCTATACTGTATAATGGGCACTAGGGGGCAGCAGAGGGTGGGTGGGGAAGGGGCGGCTATACTGTATAATGGGCACTAGGGGGCAGCAGAGGGGGGTGGGGAAGGGGCGGCTATACTGTATAATGGGCACTAGGGGGCAGCAGAGGGTGGGTGGGGAAGGGGCGGCTATACTGTATAATGGGCACTAGGGGGCAGCAGAGGATGGGTGGGGAAGGGGCGGCTATACTGTATAATGGGCACTAGGGGGCAGCAGAGGGTGGGTGGGGAAGGGGCGGCTATACTGTATAATGGGCACTAGGGGGCAGCAGAGGGTGGGTGGGGAAGGGGCGGCTATACTGTATAATGGGCACTAGGGGGCGGCAGAGGGTGGGGCGGGGAAGGGGCGGCTATACTGTATAATGGGCACTAGGGGGCAGCAGAGGGGGGTGGGGAAGGGGCGGCTATACTGTATAATGGGCACTAGGGGGCAGCAGAGGGTGGGTGGGGGAGGGGCGGCTATACTGTATAATGGGCACTAGGGGGCAGCAGAGGGTGGGTGGGGAAGGGGCGGCTATACTGTATAATGGGCACTAGGGGGCAGCAGAGGGTGGGTGGGGAAGGGGCGGCTATACTGTATAATGGGCACTAGGGGGCAGCATAGGGGGGTGGGGAAGGGGCGGCTATACTGTATAATGGGCACTAGGGCAGCAGAGGGTGGGTGGGGAAGGGGCGGCTATACTGTATAATGGGCACTAGGGGCAGCAGATGGTGGGCGGGGAAGGGGCGGCTATACTGTATAATGGGCACTAGGGGGCAGCAGAGGGTGCGTGGGGAAGGGGCGGCTATACTGTATAATGGGCACTAGGGGGCAGCAGAGGGTGGGTGGGGGAGGGGCGGCTATACTGTATAATGGGTACTAGGGGGCAGCAGAGGGTGGGTGGGGAAGGGGCGGCTATACTGTACAATGGGCACTAGGGGGCAGCAGAGGGTGGGTGGGGAAGGGGCAGCTATACTGTACAATGGGCACTAGGGCAGCAGAGGGTGGGCATGGGGAGGCTATACTGTATAAAGGTACATTATTATGGCAGAACAACCATTGCGCATATCTCTCTGGCATTCATAAAGCAGGCGGAGCTTATGATCCTTAGCTGGGTCATACGCTCCCACAGAGTCAGAAATTTTCTTTGGGGGTTTGGACGATACATTTGGCACCTCGAAGCTAGAGGTAGGACGGGTGGCTCCGGGCCGGGCGCTGACCCAGCTTCCGAGGGCCCTTGCCCAGGCACCAAACACTTACTAGTGTGATGCTCAAGTCAACGACCTGCGAAGAATCTTTCTGCTCCTGTGAGCCCCGAAGGGATTGGGGCCCAGATAGGCCTGTGGCCAGGCCCTTCAATACTGTGACCCACTTTGGGTCTGGGTTTTATCCCCCCCTAGGGAGACACAACTGAATGAAGCACAAGTCTCTGGTGTACATCCTATGTCAGGACGGGTCAGCGATCCTTCCCGGCTCTCTGCCCCTCCCAAGGCTGCATCGGGGATCAGGAGCAGAATTGCAGACAGGATGGAGGTTGCCACGTGGCACTTTGTATCTCCCCTGGCGTCCTCCTAGCCAGAGCAGGTCACATGGCCCCGTGACCCATCCCCGTGTCCCATGTCAGCAGCCATTATTTGCAGATTCCCAGACTCATCTCTCTGGGGTGTATAGGGCCCCCTGAGAACCATTGGCCTTGGGGACTTTCTAATTAGCACATTGGCTGGACATTCTTGGACCGTTGCTCCATCTCAGACATTCCCAGCACAAGCCCAGAACCCGTCTTCATAGCCCCACCCACAGACATCGCACACGGACAGGACTAGCACCTATAGAATGAGCAGGAAATGAGCTTTCATTGGACACCTCCCACGGCTCCCTCTGGACAGATTTTGGGGGAACCTCCCCACGAGGGCACGGCAGTGATCTGGCTGCTCCCCGTGCAATCCAGTCACGTGGCAGTTTGTGAGAGACGTTTCGGTGCTCTGGAGAAGAGTCAGCAGTTGCAGGAAAACTTTCCTGGTGGCTCAGGATTGCCCGGCGCCGTGTGCAGATTCTCACTCGGTACCGGGCTCTGCTCGGCCTGTTCCCACCGGGATCCCACTTCTCACACTGAACCAAAAGCCTTTTGTGTGTTACTCAGCCCAGGGGAAATAATTGTTCCCTGGCGGAGCAAGGCCTGGGCCTCTCTCTGAGCCTGGCCGCCCTGCAACGCCCCCTCTAAGGGGCCAGGATGGGACGGTTGCTGGTCACAGCTGGGCCTGACACAGCAACAGGCCAGAGGCAGGAGGAGACACAGTCGGCTGCCCTTCCCCTGGGCCTATTGGCAACCACAGCCCTGAGCTCTCCCCCTTCATGGTGCTCTCCCCGCAGCACCAGGCCTGCCAGCCCCACTGCCAGGCACCTGGCAGCCAGACACAACCCAGCCCCCGTCCGTGTGTCCATCCGTCCGCGCACTGTAAGGTTCTGTGTCTGCCCGGCCCCTGGCCTGTGCTCCTGGTAATCCCCCCGCCAACCCCACTCCTTGTTCTTTGCCTCCCGGCGCTGGGTCTGGGGTTGGGAGCTGCCCATCGTGGGGAGAATTCCCCAGCCCCCCACGTGGACTCAGCCCAGACATTGTGCCAGAGGGCGGGGGGAGAGGGGTTAAAAATGAGGCAAAGGCTGAGAAACAGGAAGTTGTTCTTGGCAAACAGCATCTGCTGCGGATGCCTGGGTACCGCCACGCACCTCTCCGAACTGGGGGTTCTTCGTTAGATCGGTTAGAAAACATGACAGATCGGCACCCCGATCTCTTGGAACTGTGCAAGAAACAACTTATTCAAACAGCCCATCATTCACCAGGAACAGCCCCTAGACTACAGGCCAGTAAAACACCGTCTCGCGATGAACCACTCCCGTCGCATTCATTGGCCTTGTCAGTACGTCTCAGACACAGCTCTATTGCTCCTCAACCTATTATTCCATGGACTCTTTTATGTCTTAATTAAAAATCTTACCATGGATAGATCTATTACTTTTAATTTCTTTCGACACTACTCGTTAATCGTCCCATTTGAACTTCTAGCCACAAACACGGTTAATAGGAATTTATTCACGGAGCGATGTGACTTCACTTTGCTCTCCTTCTTGCTATCCACCAAGATTACCCAACTTTTCCTGTTTCTTCCCAATAAATATGCATTGCACCTTTCTTAATCGTTGTAATGTTCTATATGGGCACATTTGCTTCTACAGAAATCTCCTTCCTCTTAGTTCTCTGTCAACAAAAATACTCCTGTAACTGACGTGTACAAAGACAGCATAAGAACATGTAATGAAGTCAGAAGAAGACGTTCTGATAAGAAAGCTGAAATTTCAGGTTAACCGAATGACATACAGATCTCTAGGGTTGTCTCTACACCAGCATGATTTTCCGGAAATGCTTTTAACGGAAAAGTTTTCTGTTAAAAGCATTTTCGGAAAAGCACGTCTAGATTGGCAGGAAAACACTACTGTGCTGTCTACACTGGCCCTCTTGCGCAAAAGTCTTTCAGAAAAAGACTTTTGCCCGAACGGGAGCAGCATAGTATTTCCGGAAAAGCACTGACAATCTTACATGAGATCGTCAGTGCTTTTTCGGAAATTCAAGCAGCCAGTGTAGACAGCTGGCAAGTTTTTCCAGAAAAGCGGCTGATTTTCCGTAAAAACTGGCCAGTCTAGACACAGCCTGGTTGTTCATCTTTACCACAGAGATGTAGCTACGCTGTTAACTTATGTGTTAATTTTGAATGTCTCCGTATTGTAAGAGCGGGGGGGGGGGGGAGGAAAAAAAAGGAAAGATCGAATATTTTACTAATAATTATAATAGGATTAATAATAACAAAATAGTAAGGAAAATGCATAATAAAAAAGTGTTTGATTTCTTTCCCAATCTTGCTTTTTCTAAACCGCTCCAGACCAATTCGTAACTTCTTAGCAAAGAGATCTAAACATTATTGTCTCAACCTCCAGCTGATGTTTTTTCCTTTCAGAATTTAACTCTTTCCTGAGAGATGGGGACAAAGAGAGATCCACTTGGCCCATTTTCACACAGTAGCATTGAAGAACAAAATGTTTTGTCATTTCGACTTCTCTTCTAGACAACATTGTCACACAGACACATTCAGTCCCAGACCTGAGTTAAAAATATTTTTTCCTGGGATCAATTATTAACAAGTGTTAAGTATGAGTTTTAACCAAAGCTTGCTAGTTCATTAAAGACAGAAAAAGTCTTTCCCATCAGGTGTTCAAAACTGTGATTCAATCATTCTTTATTCAGTAATAAACCTTAGTAATTCCTAAAGATACATAAAGGTGCCTATAATCGATAAACATGCTTCCTAGTCGAATATGTCGATCTTCTATGCTTGATGTGTCCTTCAGAGTAGAGAAACAGAATTAATTAATAATCAATAATGATAACATTAAAATTATCAATTGAAATAATATTGCAATAAGTCACTTACAAACATATCGGTCACTTGATATCAGTTGCCTCTTCTCAGTGACGTATTTATAAAAGCATTTTTAGATGATTTCATGTAGATTCGAACTGTCTGTGACATATTAACTATTAATGAAAAGCCAAATACTAACTACTAATGATCAGTCCTTCATTAAGTATAAGAAGTAGCTATTACTGGTGGATCCAATAATTACTGACTAATGATCAGTCCTGCATTGGTGAGCTATTAATGGTGCCAGCCAATGTGGGTCGGACCCCGAGCGCCAGGCAGAAGCGGGTGAGGAACAGACACGAGGACCTTGTGATCCTCCGAACGGCCCTCCAGTGCCCAGGCAAGCTACTCCAGCATCTCAGCCACCGGCCCTCAGCTCAGGGGCCCCCCGGGGGGCTGTCACCCCTCCCCTGCTGGGCGCCCGTCTCAGCCCAGCCCCACCCCACGGCAGCAGCCGGGCCTCTGTGGACAGGAGAGAGATGGAGCCAGGACCCCGCCCGGGGGCACCCGCAGGAAAATCCCCCCTCGCCACCCAGTGCCCATTGGCTGGAGAGCTCTGCCAGAGAGGTGGCCCAGCCAATCAGGAGCCTCCTAGTTCCCCGTTGGAGGTCAGATTTGCATACACGGCCCCATAAGAGGCAGCGTCTCCCTGGCCTGTCTCAGCTTGGCAGAAGGGACAGCGTGAAGGTCGGCCATGCGTCCGCTCCACGGCCTGCTCCTGCTGCTCTGCCTGGCTGGTGAGTCACCCTATGGGTGCCCCTGATCCAGCCTCTGCTCCTACCTCTGCTCCTGCCCAGCATCTATCTATCTATCTATCTATCTATCTATCTATCTATCTATCTATCTATCTATCTATCCCCACACACCCCCTCTATCTATCTATCTATCTATCTATCTATCTATCTATCTATCTATCTATCTATCTATCTATCTATCTATCTATCTATCCCCACACACCCCCTCTATCTATCTATCTATCTATCTATCTATCTATCTATCTATCTATCTATCTATCTATCTATCTATCTATCTATCCCCATACACCCCCTCTATCTATCTATCTATCTATCTATCTATCTATCTATCTATCTATCTATTTATCTCTCCCCATACACCCCCTCTATCTATCTATCTATCTATCTATCTATCTATCTATCTATCTATCTATCTATCTATCTATCTATCCCCATACACCCCCTCTATCTATCTATCTATCTATCTATCTATCTATCTATCTATCTATCTATCCCCATACACCCCCTCTATCTATCTATCTATCTATCTATCTATCTATCTATCTATCTATCTATCTATCTATCCCCACACACCTCCTCTATCTATCTATCTATCTATCTATCTATCTATCTATCTATCTATCTATCTATCTATCTCTCCCCATACACCCCCTCTATCTATCTATCTATCTATCTATCTATCTATCTATCTATCTATCTATCTTCATGTCTACAATATCTTGTCCATCCCACCTCTCAGCGCTGACCTCTCTCCATTTCCATGCACCCTCCCACCCCCGAAAACTACAAAACTCCTGCTCCGGGCGAGGGCACAAGGAGCAGGGGTGACGATCTGGTTTGTCTCCCGCAGGGGGACGGTGCCAACGCGCCTCCTTCAGCCAGAGCCCCTCGGAGATCTCGGTGTCCCCCAGAGAGACGGCCACGCTGGAGTGCGCCGTGGCCAACGTCGGAGCGGACACAGTCGTTGTGATCTGGATCCGGCAGAGCCCGGGACAGAAGCCGGAGGGGGTGCTGTACATGACAACAGACCTGTCCGTGTACCGGGCACAGGGGATCCCGGAGCGATTTGAATCTTCCCGAGATGCTGCCAAGAAGAAGTTCCTGCTCACCATCTGCCAGGTCCAGGCTGGGGACGACTCCGTCTATTTCTGCTTTGCCTTCTACACTTCAGACGGAGTCCAGACATGGGGCGAGGGGACCCGCGTGCGGGTGCTGAGTGAGTACGGGGCTGGGTGCTCCCTTTCACGGGTGCATCCAGGGGGTAGGAGGGGGCTGGGGCAGATCTGAATTCCAGGCTGGTTCTGCCACGTCGCCGTGTCCCACCGTGTCCCTGCTCCTCGCTCCCCCCTCTCTGCAGCAGGGACCAGCCCTTCCCTACCCCCTGGAGTTGCTCATTCCTGTGATTCAGAGAGGCTCCAATAGTGTGGGTGTGGCCAGACGCGGATCTTTCCCTGGGGGCCACACAGAGGCTGGGGGAGCAGACCCAGGGGGTGACAGAGCTGTCTCTGTGATGCCCCCAGACACCAGACCAGCAGCGTCTGTGACCACCCGTGTCTCTCTTGTCCCCACACTGGGCTCCCGAGAAGCTGGGCGTGGGACACAGACCGGGAGGCAGAGCGGGTCGGGGGCTATGGCCATTGGATTCCCCTATGTGTGTTTTATCCCCAGGCTGGGACACAGGCCCCGAAGGGACCTGCGAGGCACGTGTGTTCCCTAGGGGCCTTTTCAAGGGGGCCACCTGGGGCCGGCTGCATGGGACCCTAAACCCTAAATCATCCAATGCCACATACACTAGCGAAGTTAATTAAAGGAAACAATTATAACGGTCCCACAACTGAGGGAGGGGAGATTGGATTTGTCCTGAAGACAGCCCGGATGGGGAAGGCCCTTCACTCTCAGAGGAGAGTGGAGTCTAGTGGTTAGAGCAAGCAGAGCTGCAAGCCAGGACTCCTGGGTTCTCTCTTGGTTCCATCAAGGAAGTGAGGGCTAGTGGTTGAAGTAGGAGGGACCCAAATCCACAATTCATTACTTTCATCCTGGTTCAGGGAAGGCAATGAGGTCTAATGGTTATATCGGGGTTCTGGGAACCAGGACTTCTGGGTTTTACCATGGCAGAGGGAGGGGAGTGCGGGAAAGTGGTTAGAGCAGGAGTGGATAGAAACCAAGGCGACAGTTATATTCTTGTTTTGGGTGGGCAGTGGGGTCTAGTGGTTAAAACAGGGAGGTCTGTGAATCACGAATCTGTGATTTTATCATGGCTCCGGGAGGGGAGCATTAGATAGTGGTTAAAACACGCAGA
Organism: Pelodiscus sinensis; assembly: GCF_052426305.1. Classification (NCBI taxonomy): domain Eukaryota; kingdom Metazoa; phylum Chordata; order Testudines; family Trionychidae; genus Pelodiscus; species Pelodiscus sinensis. The sequence goes on along the minus strand of NC_143081.1, from coordinate 3,720,015 downwards.
GCTGGAAACCCAAGCTCCTTGGATCCTGTTTCTTTGAATTTGGTTCTGGGAGGGCAGTGGGACCTAGTGGTTAAATGCAGGGCTCTGGGAACCAGGACTTCTGGGTTCTACTCTGGCTGAGGAATGGGAGAGCAGTCTAGTGGTTAGATCAGGCAGCCAGAGACCCAGCTCTCCCAGCCCTCTCCTCACTGACCTCCCGCTGTGCCCACAGGGAGTGACCTGCCCCAGCCCCACATGCAGCTCTTCCCGCCCGCCCAGGAGGAGCTGGCCACCGGCGCGGCCACCCTGACCTGCCTGGTGAGCGGCTTCTTCCCCGGCTACGTGGAGGTGCAGTGGGAGCACGAGGGGCAGCGCCAGGCCCAGGGGGTGAGCACGGGGCCGGTGGCGGTGGGCCCGGACCAGACCTACGTCGTGAGCAGCCACCTGACGGTGCCGGCCAACGAGTGGCGCACGGGGACCTGCTACAGCTGCCTTGTCCGGCACGAATCCCTCCGGAGCCCACTGCAGAGGAGCCTCAGCGCCCAGGCCTGCCTCCCGGTGTAGCCCTGTGGGGAGCATCTGCTGCTGGGGCCCGGCCAGGCACTGGGACCGGCCTGTGGGGCCACCGACACGAACACGCCAAGGCCAGGACCGTGGGGGGCAGAGAATTGCTTTGTGCTTCCAATGGGCAGCAATAAACCATGGACTGAGAGCAAGTGAGCACCGGGTCAGCTCTATTGTATAAAGGCACGTTATTATGGGGGAAACAACCATTGTGCATATCTCTCTGGCATTGCCAAAGGGGCGGAGCTTTTGAACCTTATCTGGGTCAAACACTCTACCAGAAACAGAAGTTTTCTTTGGGGGATAGGATGATACATTTGGCACCTAGAAGCTAGATGTAGGATGGGCAGCTCCAGGTCCAGCTCTGACCGAGCTGACGAGGGCCCTTACGGAGGCTCCGGACACTTAGTGGTGCGGTTCTAAAGTTAATGACCCGCAAACAATCGTTCTGCTCCTGTGAGCCCTGACGGGGGCGGGTACCAGACAGACCTGTGGCCAGGCCCTTCAATACTGTGACCCAGTTTGTGTCTGTGTCTTATCCACTCCAAGGCGGAAACAATTGAACGGGGCACGAAGAATTCCCCCCTCGGGCCGAGGGGGATGTGGGGTTCCAGCAAGGGAGAGGAAAAGGAACCAACTCAAAGGCATTGCCTGATCCCAGGACACTGACCTCTAACCCCTTGGAGACCAGCTGAGAACAGGTCCCACTGAGCTGGTGGATGGATCCCACCCGAGCGAGGAGGCCGCTCCAGTTGTCTCACGGACCGGGCTGGGTCCAGCCACCGCTGAGGGTGTCCCCTCAGGGCAAATTGCTCAAACTCGAGCTCCTTACGGCCCCAGATGGGAGACTGTTCCCAAACAGGCCACAAACCAGTCACTCCCAGCACTTCAGCTACCAATCGGGCCCGTGGGAAGCCTCACGTGCAAAACCCCTCTAGCTCCCCAGCTCTCCCTGTGCCCCAATCAGCCCCAGGCCTGCACAAAGGGGAGGGGTTATGGAACTCAATCTCACCTACCCGGGACGGGTTCTCCCAGTCCCAAGAACCAGTCACTGATCCCTGGTCAATTTCCACTTTGGATCTTACCCACAAGAGCACGCTGGGCCAGTCCTTTAGCATCTAAAAATCGAACGGTTTATTAAAAAAAGAGAGAAAAGGCTGAGAGTCAGGTCGTTGCAGGGAGTACATTACATGCACCAACCACCCAGTTCTCGATGCAGGCTGTGAGCAGAGATGGTAAAACCTGCTGGCTTAAAAGTCTCTGGTGAACATCCTATGTCAGGACGGGTCGGCGATCCTTCCCGGCTCTCTGCCCCTCGCAAGGCTGCATCAGGGATCAGGAGCAGAATTGCAGACAGGATGGAGGTTGCCACGTGGCACTTTGTATCTCTCCTGGCGTCCTCCTAGCCAGAGCAGGTCACATGGCCCAGTGTCCCATCCCCGTGTCCCATGCCAGTAGCCAGTATTTGCAAGTTCCGAGATGCATCCCTCTGGGGTGTATTGGGTCCCCTGACAGCCATTGGCCTTGGAGCCCTGCTAATTAGCACAGTCGTTGGCTGGACATTCTTGGACCGTTGCTCCATCTCAGACATTCCCAGCACAAGCCTAGAGCCCGTCTTCATAGCCCCACCCACAGACATCGCACACGGACAGGACTAGCACCTATAGAATCAGCAGGACATGAGCTTTCATTGAACACTTCCCACGGCTCCCTCTGGACAGATTTTGCGGGAACCCCCTGTGGGCGCGGCAGTGATCTGGCAGTTCCCCTTAAAATCCAGTCACATGGCAGCTTGTGACAGATGTTTCGGGCATCTGGTGAGAGTCGGAGGTTGCAGGAAAAGTTTCCTGGTGGCTCAGGATTGGCCGGCGCCGTGGGCGGATTCTCACTCGGTACCGGGCTCTGCTCGGCCTGTTCCCACCGGGATCCCACTGGTCTCACCGAACCAAAAGCCTTTTGTGTGTTACCCACCCCGGGGGAATAATTGTTACCTGGCGGAGCAAGGCCTGGGACTCTCTCTGAGCCTGGCCGCCCTGCAACGCCCCCTCCGAGGGGACGGGGAGGAAGGTGCCCTGGGCGCAGCTGGGCCTGACACAACAACCAGCCGGCGGCAGGAGGAGACGTGGTCGGCTGCCCCCCCACTCTCCTGGGCCTATTGACAACAGCAACCCTGAGACTTCCCCCCACGCAGGGCCCTCCCGGCAGCACCAGGCCTGCCAGCCCCCCAGTCCAGCGCCCAGAAATAAGACTCGGCCCAGGCCAAGTCCGTGTGTCCGTCCGTCCGCACCCTGTGGGGTTCTGTGTCTGCCCAGCCCCATCCATGTGTCCATCCAGTCGCGTCCTGTTGGGTTCTGTGTCCGCTCGGCGCCCAGCCTGCGCCCCTGGGAATCTCCCCGCCGGCCCCGCTCCTTGTGCTTTGCCTCCCGGCGCTGGGCCTGGGGTCAGGAGCCTCCTGTCATGGGGAGAATCCCCCAGCACCTCCTGGATGTGGGCAGGGACCTCAGCCCCGACACTGCGAGGGGTGACGTTAAAACGAGGCGAAGTCTGGGAAATGGGAAGTAATTCTTTTCAATCAGCATCTACTAGAGACCCCTGGAGTCCCAGAACTTCCTGCTCCTCCTGAACCACTCTGAACTGGGGGTTAATCGTTAGATCGGTTAGAAAACGTGACAGATCGACACCCCGATCTCGTGGAATCATGCAACAGATCACCGTTTTCTAACAGCGGATAATAAGCAAGGAGCACATTAATTACAAGCCAGGAAAATACCCTCATGTTCTAAACCCACCGGGTAATATTTATTTTCCTTTTAAGGACGTCTCAGAAACAACAGTATTGCGCCTCAACCTGTTATTCTGTGAACTCTTCTATGTCTTCATTAAAAATATCATCGATAGACTCTATTATTTTAATTATTTTCAACACGAATGATTAATCAGAGCATTCGTTCTTCAGTAAACACGCGCTGTGAAGAGAAAAGCATTTGCAGAACAATCCGATGCGTGTTTCCTCTCCTTTCCCGTCGCCACGAAAGTGACTGTGAGGGGGTCACTCACCACCGTAGCGGGGGTCCGTCATCTGTCCCCGGAATCAGTCCATTCCGCCCGCACAGGCCTCCGCTCACGTGGCGTTTCCCCTCTGGAATCTTCTAGTCGCGTTGCTCTCTTCGCCACACTGCCCTCCGGCAGTGCCCAAGTCACTCGCTCTGAGCCCCCCTTCCGGGGGATTGGTGTCTCTCCAGCAGGCCTGTCCGCAGGCCTAGCAGGCTGGCCGGCTGGCTGTCCGAGCGCCCTGGCCCAGCCTAACTCTCTAGCCCTGCCCTAGCTCCAGAGAGCGTCCTGCTCCCCCGGCAGCCAGGCTCACGGCCTTGCCGCAGGCCTAGCAGGCTGGCCGATTGGCTGTCCAAGCGTCCTGGCCCAGCCTGACTCTCTAGCCCTGCCCTAGCTCCAGAGAGCGTCCTGCTCCCTCAGCAGCCAGGCTCACACTGCCTGGGCTGAAGCAGCCCCGCCCTTTTATAGCCCCCAGCTGGGCCTTAATTGGCCAATGCCGCCCAGCTGGGCTGAACTCCCCGGGCCTGCTCCAGGCTGGGGTTTGGCTCTTAAGGGGCCAGTACAGGGCAGCTGCCCTGTTACAGTGACGCTATTTCTCCTTTTTGCCTTCGCACTCCGCCATGAATTTCACCTTCATTAATTGGAGTCACGTTCTCTATGAAGCACCTGCCCTGAGAGAGTAATCTCATTGGCCTTCGCTCTCTCCCTGTCACCAGGAATTCTCCCACCGCGATTGCGGGTGAAGAGAGCCGGGTCCCATGCAAAGAAAAAGATAAAGACATTCCTGCTACAAAACCAAACTTTCAATTCAGATGAATAAAACACCCATCTCTGGGTTTTTGTATTTAGTGCTCAGATTTCTCTATGCAGTTAACTGACTCCTTCATTTTTTAAAGTTTCTGCCTTTGCGAATGAGGAGGAAAAGGAAAAAGAAAGGAAAAAAATTGGAATAATAAAAGGATTAATACGTATAAAATAGTAACATAAGAACATAAGAACGGCCGTACTGGGTCAGACCAAAGGTCCATCTAGCCCAGTAGCCTGTCTGCCGACAGTGGCCAGCACCAGGTGCCCCAGAGAGGGTGGACTGAAGACAAAGATCAAGTGATTTGTCTCCTGCCATCCCTCTCCAGCCTCTGACAAACAGAGGCCAGGGACACCATTTTATCCCCTGGCTAATAGCCTTTTATGGACCAACATACACGCTCCATGAAATTATCTAGCTTCTCTTTAAACTCTATTATAGTCCTAACCTTCACAGCCTCCTCTGGCAAGGAGTTCCACAGGTTGACTACACGCTGTGTGAAGAAGAACTTTCTTTTATTAGTTTTAAACCTGCTACCCATTAATTTCATTTGGTGTCCTCTAGTTCTTCTATTATGGGAACTAATAAATAACTTTTCTTTATCGGCCCTCTCCACACCACTCATGATTTTATAGACCTCAGTCTCCTCTTTTCTAAACTGAAAAGTCCCAGTCGCTTTGACCTCTCCTCATATGCGACCCCTTCCAAACCCCTCATCATTTTAGTTGCCCTTTTCTGAACCCTTTCCAAGGCCAAAATATCTTCGCATTGGTTGAATCTATTATTTGAATTGCTTTCAACGCCACTCAGTCATCACATTTGATCTTCTATAAACAAATACGGTTAACAGGAACGTATTCATGGAGCGACGTGACCTCACTGCCCTCTCCTTTTATGTCTCCACCAAGATTACGCCATTTTCCCTTTGTTGCTTCCCAAGTACATATGAACCGCACATTTATTAATCATTGTAACAATATATCTGGGGCACAGTTGCGTCGATAGAAATCTGATTGGCCTCAGTATTCTGTCGAAAAAAATGCTCCGATAACGAATATGTAAGGGCGTAAGAAAAAGACATTCCAATTAGAAAGCTGAAATTTCACTTTTACCTAATAAAATACAGATCTCTGGATGTTCGTCCTTACCACGGAGATGTAGCTATGCAGACAACATACACGTTAATTTTGTAATGTTTCCGTAGTGTAAAATCGGGGAGGGGAGGAAAGATCAAATATTTTAATAATAATTATAATAGGATTCATAATAACCACATAGTAAGGAAAAAGTATAATAAAAAAGTCCGTGGGTTTTTTTCAAATCTTGTTTTTTCTAAACTACTTGTTAGCAAAGAGATCTAAACATTATTGCCTCAACTTCGAGCCGATATTTATTCCTCTCAGAATCAAACTCTTCCCTGAGAGATTGGTACAAAGAGAGATCTACTTGTCCCATTTTCGCACGGTAGTACTGAAGACCGAACCGTTCGGTTATTTCTGCATATCTTGACATCATCAAACCCAGATCTCAGTTAAAAAATTTTTTTCCTGGGATCAGTTATTAATAATTTTTAATTATGTCTTTTAACCAATGCTTGCTAGTTCATTAAAGACAGATCAGATCTATCCCATCAGCTGTTCAGAACTCCGATGCAATAATTATTCAGTGATAAACCTTAGTAATTCATTAAAGTACATTAAGGCACCTATAATCGATAAAAATGCTTGATAGAAAGATCCGAGCATGCATCTGGTCCAATAAGTCGATCTCCTAATCTTGATGCGTCCTTAGTATAAGAGAAAGAGAATTAATTAATGAGCAATAGTGATAACATTATAATTATTAACTGAAATAATTTGGCAATAAGTCAATTAAAAACATATCGGTCATTTGATATTAGTTGTCTCTTCTCAGTGACGTATGTGTAAAAGCACTGTTAGATTATTTCATGCAGATTTCATCTGTCTGTGAGGTATTAATTATTAACGAGGAGCCAATAATTACCGACTAATGATCAGTTCTGCACTGATTAGCTATTAATGGTGCCAGCCCATGGAGGTCGGACCCCGAACGCCAGGCTAAAGCGGGTGAGGAACAGACAGGAGGATCTTGCGACCCACCGAATGCTCCCACTTTGATCCCAGGGGGCAGCCCCACAGAGCACGTGGGGTCCTGTCTCCTCTCTGTCCACCCCCCCGGGCAGGGCTCCTTCCAGCCCCAACCCCATGGCTCCCTGCCTGCCCATCTCCCCCCACAGCCGGCGCGAGGGGCCAGGGCTGCCCTGGAGTCACTGGGCCGCAGCCCCAGCTGGTGCCAAATCAAGCTTGGTGCCGGGGAATTCAGGGGGGCCAGAGGTTTCGACAGCCCCACGGGGACGCCGGCCCCACAGGAACCAGAGGACCTGCCCCCGAGGGCTTGTCTGCCCAGAGCCCCTTCTCGGGCACAGAGACCCCGACTCCTCTTGGGCGCGGGGCAGGGAACCCAGGCATCCGGGTGCCCCCTCTCTCTTTCCCCCTAGGGCCAATGTCCCAGGACTCCCCTTCTCTGCCTCCAGCACCCAGGCCTGCCCCTCCAGTATCTCTTCAGCCCCCGGCCCTCAGCCCAGGGTCCCCCCGGGGGCCTGTCACCCCTCCTCTGCCGGGCGTCCATCTCAGCCCAGCCCCAGCTGGATTTGCATACGCGGCCTCATAAGAGGCACCGAACCCCTGGCCCGTCTCAGCTCGGCACGAGGGACAGCGTGAAGGTCGGCCATGCGTCCGCTCCAGGGCCTGGCTGGCCCAGCGCTCGCTGGATTTCCCTCCCTCTCTGCGTCTCTCCTGCCTCCTCCCCGTCCCTGTGTCCTTCCTGCCCGCACGCCCAGGGACTCTCCTTCTCTCTGTCCCTCCATCCTCAGCGTCTCTCCCCCCAGCCATCTCTGGGGTCCCTCCCCTGCGTTCCCCCTTCCCCCTGGGGTGCCCGGCTGGCTGGCTCTCCGTCGCTCTATTCCCCTGGCGTAAGGGACCACCCTGCCCTTATGTGTCTCCGACAGACGCCCGGGGGCAAGTCGCCTCCTTCAGCGAGAGCCCCTCGGAGAACTCGGTGTCTCCTGGAGAGACGGCCACGCTGGAGTGCGCCGTGGCCAAGGTCGGGGCGGACACGGTCACTGCGCAGTGGATCCGGCAGAGCCCGGGACAGAAGCTGGAGGGGGTGCTGCGTATCACTAAGGACAAAAAAATCTACGGAGCACCAGGGACCCCGGAGCGATTCGAACCCTCCTGAGATGCTGCAAACAAAACTTTGCCGCTCACTATCCGCCAGGTCCAAGCCCGAGACGACTTCGTCTATTTCACCGTTATACCGGTGGAGAGCAGAGGTGGGGCGGGGGGACCCGCCTGCGGGTGCTGAGTGCGTACGGGGCCGGGCGCTCTCCGTAGCGGGAGGATCCAGGGGGCAGGAGGTGGCCGGGGCAGATCTGAATCCCAGGCTGGTTCTGTCCGTTTCTCGAGGCTCTTTGGCGCGAAAGCATGGGTTCCCAAACTGGGGGGCGTGCCCCCGGCGGGGGGGTGAAGAAATTCCTGGGTGGGCACTAGGCAACCCAGCCACACACCCCCATCAACTCCACCCCAAGTTTTGCTGCTATTTGGAAGGGGCGTGAGGGGATCACAAAAATCAAAAAGGGGAGCGTGATGTTGAAAAGTTTGGGAACCACTCTTCTAAAGGAACCAATGGTAGATGGGTTAATTTCTGGGAGCAATGGTCAGGAACCCACAGCTAAGGGAGGGGAGACGGGGTCTGTCCGAAAGACAGAGCCCCGAGAAGCAAGTTCCTTTACTCTGGGAGGAGAGGGTGGTCAGTGCTCAGAGCAAGCAGGACTAGTGGTTACAGAAGGAGGAACTGGGAATCAAGCCTCCTTGGTTTCAGCCTGATTCTGGAAGGGAAGTGGGGTTTAGTGGTTAAAGGGGGAGCCAGGAATCCTGGGGTCTCTCCTAGCTCTGGAAAGGCAGTTGGGGGTAGTGGTTAGACCAAAGAAGGAGCCGGAAACCAAGGCTCGTCCGTGCCTTCCTGGCATCTGTGAACCAGGACTCCTGATTTCTACCATGGCTGAGGGAGGAGAGTGCAGGCAAGTGGTTAGAGCAAGAGCGGATTGTTACCAAGGCTGCTCGGTTACACTCTGCTTTTGGGAGGGCAGGGGGGTGTAATGGTTAAAACGGGGAGTTCTGAGAACCAGGATATCATGGGGAGGGGAGTGTGGACTAGTGGTGAGAGCAGGCCCGGCTGGAAAGCATAACTCCGTGCTTGGAACCGGGTTCTTTGAATGTGGTGGTGGGTGGAGTGGGGTCTGGTGGTTCAATGCGGGGCCTCATCGAGGTAGACAAGCAAGCGGGGAACCCTGAGAACTGTCTGTCCGGGGTGGGGGTCGGATCCTTTAAGCACGGAGCTCAGTTAGCCTCAGGCAGCAGCCGCACACACTAAGTCCCAACCGGATGCCCTGCCGGCACTGGCTCCGGCCAGCCTTAACCTCGGTTCAGGGTCCGCTCCGTGTGGACGCGCTATCTCGAAATAGTTTTTGTGTCTAGATGCGTTATTTCAAATGAGCTTAATTCGAATTAACTATTTCAAATGAAGTTAATTGGAAACAGTAGTGCAGCGTAGACATCCCCTTAGGGTCTCTAGCTAAATGCACCCATAGCCACACCCCTTACAATACACCTTGTATTGTCCCGTCCTCCCTCTAGCCTGCCTGGCATTTGCCCCGGGGGCTGGGGAGGGGCCGATCTGGCTGCATTGCTGGGGAACAAGTCTTGCCAGGTGCTTTCCACTGATACAACCGGCCCTCATCTTCCCGCCCGATCCCTCCGGCCCTGGTGCATCCGTCTGTCCAGCCAGCTCCTGCGTCTGACCTCTTGGTGTCCACCCATCCCTCCTCCCAGCCCCATCCGTCTGCACTGTGTCTATGCCTCTGTCTGAGGTCTGGCCGTCTGTCCCAGCGGTGTCTGTCCCTCCATCCTGCCCCATATCCCAGACCCCCCCTCCTGTGCCCTGGCTCTCCTGAGGCCGGAGGTGAACCAAGACTCCTGGGTTCTACCCCAGCACTGGGAGGAGAGTGAGGTCTAGTGGTTAGTGCTGGGAAACAGCACTCCAGGACCTTTTGGGGGGGGGGAACGTGGAGTCAAATAGGGGAGGGGAGGCAGGACTCCTGAGTCCCACGGTGGGTATTGAATCGCCCCAGTTTGGTCTAGTGCTGGGGGCACATTCCCAGGACTGTCCAACCCCCCCTACCCTGTCCCACCCTCTGTGGAAACCTACCCCCGGTGGGCTCCGCCTCTGGCGAGCCCCAGCTCCTGTTCCTAGCACAGCTCCCGGCTAAGTATAACCAGGCCGAGACTGAAAATAGAGCAGAGGGTACCCAGCTGGGAATTGGGCAGCAGGGAGAGCTGGGGTCAGAGTCAATGCACCGGCCTGGGGGTGCAGGCTGGAATTGTTACCCTCTGAACCTGCTCCCTGGAAAGGGGCAGTGGGGTTCAGTGGTTAGAGCAGACCAGGCTGGGAGCCAGGACTCCTGGGCTCTCTCCTTGGCTCTGGGGAAGGAGTAGGGTCTAGTGGTTAGAGCAGGCCAGGGTCGAAGCCAGAACTCCTGGGTTCTCGCCCCAGCTCTGGGAGGGCAGTAGAGTCTAGTGGTTAGAATAGGCCAGGGTCGAAGCCAGAACTCCTGGGGTCTCTCCCCAGCTCTGGGAGGGCAGTAGAGTCTAGTGGTTAGAATAGGCCAGGGTCGAAGCCAGAACTCCTGGGTTCTCGCCCCAGCTCTGGGAGGGCAGTAGAGTCTAGTGGTTAGAATAGGCCAGGGTCGAAGCCAGAACTCCTGGGGTCTCTCCCCAGCTCTGGGAGGGCAGTAGAGTCTAGTGGTTAGAATAGGCCAGGGTCGAAGCCAGAACTCCTGGGGTCTCTCCCCAGCTCTGGGAGGGCAGTAGAGTCTAGTGGTTAGAATAGGCCAGGGTCGAAGCCAGAACTCCTGGGTTCTCGCCCCAGCTCTGGGAGGGCAGTAGAGTCTAGTGGTTAGAATAGGCCAGGGTCGAAGCCAGAACTCCTGGGGTCTCTCCCCAGCTCTGGGAGGGCAGTAGAGTCTAGCGGTTAGAGCAGGCTGGGCTGGGTGCTGGGAATCCTGGGTCCTCCCCTCAACTCTGTCCTGACTTGTCAGCTGACCCCATCCGACTGGCGCCCCCTCCCCCCCGAGGTGTGCCTCAGTTTCCCCTGCCATTATAGGGGAGACTATCTACCTCCTCCCAGGGACCTAGGCTCTCTCTTCAGGGCTGGCTGGGAGGTCTGCGGGAGGGGGGGTCATGGTGTGGAGACACCGCCCAAGGGCACATTGGGGGGGTTGTTACTGGGCTGCAGACCAGCCCAGCCAGATAAACCGGTTTGGGATCCTGACTCAGCACAGGCCCCTGGACAGCAGAAGGTTTCCAAGCAGCACAGAGGAGGGGCAGAGTGGGAGGGGGAGGGCGGCACTGTGATCTCACCACTAGCCCGCACTCCCCTCCCAGAACCCAGGGGAGACACCCCCCCCTTGTCCTGCCCGTCAGTGCCTTTCATAATAGCTCCCCCTCCGGACTCTTGCTCCCCACCCCCTCGCTGTTGAAGGGCAGCGGGGTCTAGTGGTTAGAGCTGTGGGGGGGGGGGGAGCACTGTGAGCCAGGACTCCTGGGTTCTGTTGCCAGTTGTGGGAGGGGCACCAGCAGGGCTGGGGGGGGGAGCGCACATAAGAGAGGGGGGGCTGTTCGGGGGGCACAGACGCAGTCTCTGTGTCTTGGCCCTGTGGCAGAGAGACAGGATGATGAAGGGATGGACAGACTGAGCAGGGGAGGAGGAGGGACGGACAGACAGACGGGGGGCTGCAGGAGGGAGGGACGGACGGACGGGGGGCTGCAGGAGAGAAGGACGGACAGACAGACGGGGGGGCTCGAAGGACAGACAGGGGGGCTTCAGGACGGACAGACAGACGGGGGGGCTGGAAGGACAGACAGGGGGCTGGAGGAGGGAGGGGCGGACAGACAGACGGGGGGCTGCAGGAGAGAAGGACGGACAGACAGACGGGGGGGCTGGAAGGACAGACAGGGGGCTGCAGGAGGGACGGACGGGGGGGGCTGCCGGACGGAGGGACGGACGGGGAGGAGGGGCGGACAGACAGACGGGGGGGCTGCAGGAGGGACAGACAGACGGGAGGGCTGGGGTAGGGGCGGACAGACAGACGTGGGGGCTGGGGGAGGGGCGGACAGACAGACGGGGGGGCTGCAGGACGGACAGACGGACGGGGGGGCTGCAGGAGGGACAGACGGGGGGGCTGGGGGAGGGGCGGACAGACGGGGGGGCTGCAGGAGGGACGGACGGACGGACGGGGGGGGGGCTGCAGGACAGACGGACGGGGGGGGCTGCAGGAGGGACAGACGGGGGGGCTGGGGGAGGGGCGGACGGACGGGGGGGCTGCAGGACAGACGGACGGGGGGGCTGCAGGAGGGACAGACGGGGGGGCTGGGGGAGGGGCGGACAGACGGGGGGGCTGCAGGACGGACAGACGGGGCGCAGGGGCGGACAGAGGGATGCGGGTCGGATGCCGGGGAGCCCCGCCCGGCGCGGACACCCCGCCCCGGGCCCGCCCCGTGTCCGTGTCCCGGCCCCCTCCCAGCGCGGCGGGCCTGGCTCCGGCGGCGGCCGCAGGTCCCGGGCGGGGCGATGGAGGGGGGCGGCGGGGGCGCCCCCAGCCCCTTCGTGCACCGGCTGCAGCTCTCGGTGGCGCAGAGGGCCCAGGTGAGGGGCTGGGGGCGGCGCGGGGGGGTCGCAATGGCTGTGGGGGGCGGGGGCCCCACATCTGGGAGGTCAGGGACGGGGGGGATGTGGGGGAGCAGGGGCCGAGAGGATCTGCCTCGGTTTCCCTTTCGCTTTCGCTTTCCCCCTCGCTATTCACAGCCCGTGTCGCTACAGACCCCTCAGCGCCGCCCGCAGCCCCCCCATAACCTCCCCAGCGCCGCCCGCAGCCCCCCCATACCCCCAGCGCCGCCCGCAGCCCCCCATAACCTCCCCAGCGCCGCCCGCAGCCCCCCCATACCCTCAGCGTCACCCGCAGCCCCCCATAACCTCCCCAGCGCCGCCCGCAGCCCCCCATACCCTCAGCGTCACCCGCAGCCCCCCATAACCTCCCCAGCGCCGCCCGCAGCCCCCCATACCCTCAGCGTCACCCGCAGCCCCCCCATACCCCCAGCGCCGCCCGCAGCCCCCCATAACCTCCCCAGCGCCGCCTGCAGCCCCCTGATCTCCCCGATCCCTCCAGGGCTACCTGTAGCCCCACCCCCCATTCCTCCTCAGCGCTACCCACAGCCCCTGCTGGTTCCCCCCCCCCCCAACACACACACACATCCTCCCTGGCTCAGCAATGCCCCTTATATGGCAGGAACCTCTGCATGTGTCTCTTCTGCAGCAGCCTTTGGCATCCTGGTCTTCCGGTCCAGCATGTCTGTCTGTCTGTCTCACCCCACACTGCATCTATCTATCTATCCATCCCCACACCCCCATCTATCTATCTATCTATCCATCCCCACACCCCCATCTATCTATCTATCTATCCATCCCCACACCCCCATCTATCTATCTATCGATCTATCGATCTATCCCCACACCCCCATCTATCTATCTATCTATCTATCTATCTATCTATCTATCCCCACACCCCCATCTATCTATCTATCTATCCATCCCCACACCCCCATCTATCTATCTATCGATCTATCGATCTATCTATCTATCCCCACACCCCCATCTATCTATCTATCTATCTATCTATCTATCTATCTATCTATCTATCTATCTATCCCCACACCTCCATCTATCTATCTATCTATCTATCTATCTATCTATCTATCTATCTATCTATCTATCCCCACACCCCCCCTCTATCTATCTATCTATCTATCTATCTATCTATCTATCTATCTATCCCCACACCCCCCCTCTATCTATCTATCTATCTATCTATCTATCTATCTATCTATCTATCTATCCCCACACACCCCCTCTATCTATCTATCTATCTATCTATCTATCTATCTATCTATCTATCTATCTATCCCCACACACCCCCTCTATCTATCTATCTATCTATCCCCAGACACCCCCTCTATCTATCTATCTATCTATCTATCTATCTATCTATCTATCTATCTATCCCCACACACCCCCTTCTATCTATCTATCTATCTATCCCCACACACCCCCTCTATCATTCCCTCTCCTCTGCACTCCCTATACCCCATCCCCCCTTGTAGTACCCCTGTCTCCACAGGCTACAGTGGGTTTGCTCTGTGCTAACAGGCCCTGTGCTCTGGGGTTACTCCTGGTCAGCGCTTCCAGGGGGGTCCTTGAGGGGGGAGAGAGAAAACACATACCGGGGATGCTGCGTTCCTAATTAGCAGCCTTCACATTTAGGACAGGAAGGGTTGGCCTTGGAGTCTGAATTATATCAGCTGGGAACGACCAGCTCCCAGAGATCCTTGTGAGCAGTAACTGTACATTGTTATGAACCGCGTATTAATATTGTCCCCCCCCCCCAAAAAAAAAACCACAATCTGAAAGAAAAAATCAAATAAAATCTGTCTCTGTTGAGAATCAAATTGCTTCAGTGTTTGCAGCATCTCCGGGTGCTTTCCCGCCACCGCCAGCCAAAACTCTGTGTTTCGAACAGAGATTAATGCAATCGCTGTTTGTATCCTTCCGTTCATTGACAGCCACTGCGAGCAAGTCAAATGCTTCCCTGCTCCAAAATTATAGAGTGCCCCAATTATTAACCCTCACAAACAGGTGACTTCCTTTTGGCACTAGCTGGAAAATGTCATTAACGAATAGGTTTAAAAGCCAGACACTGGGTTTATTTTAAACGGACACAGGCAGCAAAACTCTGCTGTGATGATATTGACATGTAATACCCACTGGGGCTGAGTCAAATCCTAGGGATCCCCTGGTAATGATGCTTAGCCTTAAGATGCTAATTGTTTCATCTAGGACACCACTGTGTGACACGCCTGTCAGTTAATCACCGTTTCTATTTATCCACATTGCTGTTTCCTTTTGCATCATCAGGCACGGATGGCGGAAATTCTGCCCTGGTGATACTGAAAATTGTTCCTCATTTGGGTTGCATCTTCTGAGGTTGCACAAGTTTTTACTATTTATTAGGTGTATTACCATAGCGCTATCAGGCCTAAAGACTTGCTTATTAGGTGTTGTGCTATGCTCGCCACGCTGCTCTCAGGACACCAGGTGCTGTATGCTATTAGGTGCATTACTGTAGCTCCTAAGAACCCCTGTCATGGTCCAAGATGCCAGGTACTGTACATTAGATGAATTACAGTAGCTCCTAGGTGGATTATGGTAGTGCTTCGTTACCCCGTTTGCGGCCTGACGCCAGGAGCTGTACGTTATTTATTAGGTCCTACGCACCCAGTTGTGGCCTATGATGTTAGAGTCTGTATGTTATTTATTAGGTGCATTACGGTAGCTCCTATGCACCCAGTTGTGGCCTATGACGCTAGGAGCTGTATGTTATTTATTAGGTGCATTACGGTAGGTCCTACGCACCCAGTTGTGGCCTATGACGCTAGGAGCTGTATGTTATTTATTAGGTGCATTACGGTAGGTCCTACGCACCCAGTTGTGGCCTATGACACTAGGAGCTGTATGGTATTTATTAGGTGCATTACGATATGTCCTAGGCACCCAGTTGCGGCCTATGATGCTTGGGGCTGTACGTTGTCCATTGGGTGCATTACGGTAGCTCCTAGGCACCCAGTTGTGGCCTATGACGCATGGGACTGTAGGTTATTTATTAGGTGCATTACGGTAGGTCCTACGCACCCAGTTGTGGCCTATGATGTTAGGGTCTGTATGTTATTTATTAGGTGCATTACGGTAGCTCCTAAGCACCCAGTTGCGGCCTAGGACACTAGGAGCTGTATGTTATTTATTAGGTGCATTACGGTATGTCCTAGGCACCCAGTTGCGGCCTATTATGCTTGGGGCTGTACGTTGTCCATTGGGTGCATTACGGTAGCTCCAGGGCACCCAGTTGTGGCCTATGACGCATGGGACTGTAGGTTATTTATTAGGTGCATTACAGTAGGTCCTACGTACCCAGTTGTGGCCTATGATGTTAGAGTCTGTACGTTATTTATTAGGTGCAATACGGTATGTCCTAGGCACCCAGTTGCGGCCTATGATGCTAGGGACTGCAGGTTATTTATTAGGTGCATTATGGTAGCTCCGTGGCACCCAGTTGCAGCTTATGATACCAGGGGCTGTAGGTTATTTATTAGGTGCATTACGGTAGCTCCTAGGCACCCAGTTGCAGCCTATAACGAATGGGGCTGTACGTTATTTATTAGATGCATTACGGTAGCCCGAATAGCCCCGGTCATGGACAGGGCCTGCCCCCAAGAGCTCCTAGAGAATGGTTCCTATCCAGCAACTCACATGTCTGCCTCTGTCATAACTAACCTGGATACCTAGTTCTTGCCCCTGGGTCTCAGCTGGCTGGGCCAGTCTCACCGGGCTGCTCAGAATGACAGAGAGGGAGGGGCGGGGCGTTACTCTTAGTCACTCCTGCGGTATCTGTGGGCGGTGACGTGGGTCCATTGCCCCGGAGGTATTAACCTCTCTCTAGCCCTGTGTGCGCTGGATGGGCGTGGGCCGGCCAGGTGCTGGAATGCACCCATGTCTCGGTGCTGCTACTGCCGTGTTTATTTCCACCTGCCCGGCTGCAAACCCCGGGCCGTGAGCGTGCTTGAAGGGTTTGCTAACGAAGTTCGGCATGGGCAGAGTTAAGGGGTTTCTTTTGCAGCTGCTGAGTTTGAACAGGGCAAATGCTGGAATGTCTCCAGTCATAATTAATAGCCTCAATAGTCCTATTTCCATTTGGTGTTAGCTGCATTGGATGGCTCCTATTCTGAGAATCCTCCAGTATTAATAACTGTTTCACTTTTAGTAGCAGTAACAGAGATTGTGTATTATTTACACTAGTATTAATTTACCTTATTATCAGTGTGTTAGTTTTGCAGAGGGCCAAACTGAAAAGCTCCTACTTTGGAATGGTCTTAATTAATATCCGGATTATGACTCTTATTTAATTATATGCTGGCTTGAATGAAGGGCGGAGAATGTACCTTAAGGTTAATAATACTAATTATACTGGGTGCTAATTAGCTATGAAACTTCAGGGATTGCATGAGTCACATCCCAGAGATTCGTTATTAAGGACAGTTATCCTGAAAAGAAAACAACTTCCCTTTGGAGTTAAAATACCTTGATTCTTTCCCTTTCTGATGAAACTGAATTAAATATTTATTTTCCTAGTTAGTGATTTTAGGTCGGGTTGTGGCAGATTGGACTGACCACAAAAATGCTGAGTTTATTCATTATTTTTAGAGTCGGAGTTTCTCCGAATCTTATTCACAGTTTAAAATGATATTGAAACATTCGCGGATTCGTGACCATTTGACCAAACCGTTGGTTTTGGCAACAAGCTAACCAAACAAAAACTCAAATTGCTTCATGCTGATGTTTTTCAAAACACATTTTGAGTTTTGTTTGCATTTCGCTTCAAAATGTCTTTTCCTTTTAGTTTCTGGTTTTTATTTCATGTTGATAAAGAGCCAAACGTGTTAATAAACAGTGACTCTATACAAAGATGATTCATTCGGCTGCAAAAAAAAAAAAATCAGCTTAGCAGTTTGCCAAAAAAAACCCCAAAATTGTCATTTTCGGTCCAACCTGAAACAGAATCCTTTTCGTAGGATGACTTCCAAATCCCTGGTTCTTTCATTTATTATTATTATTATTATTAATAATAATAATAATAATAATAATAATAATTTAATTCAGCAACAGCCAGAGTTGTCGAGATCAAATTGTGATGTTTCTACAAGACAAATGAAATATGATTAATGATTAAGTCTCCATGCTGTAGGCGTATCCAAAATATAGAAAGTTTGGAAAACTGATCAGATTTTGCAGCCTTTAAAGACATATTGTTTGGTGCCTCGGTTTCCCCCATGCCACCATTTCAGGTGTCTGCAACAGTTAAGGAAGTTCTGAGTAAGCGGATAGAAAAATACAGGAAATGAAAAGTGAAAGCAACCCAAAATCCACAGCAAGGACCCCAGAGTAGGCTGCATTTGCAACATCTAAGCTTTTATTAAGAAGGTGAATAACATGTTGTATGAATTGGAGTTTGAGCTGGGGCAGTGGAGAACTTTTACATTTATAAAATTGATGATGATTGGTTCAGGCCCTGTATTAGGAAAGTATTGACGGACACATCTTGTGTTATGATTTATCGTGGTTAGCTGGGCTGTGTCTGGCTGCACAGGGGCCCGTGTGGAGCTGGGATTGGTACATTTAGCATTTGTATTAATAACAGTGTGAACGGATGGAGGGAGACCGATGAATCTGTCCCTGGACCTCAAATCACTCTCAGAAAAGAGGCTCAAAAAGAAAGAAGCCACAAGAAATGCAGAACTGATGCAGACAAAACAGAATCAGCATCTAATAGACAAAACACATACAAACACGTAGAAAGAGTTACTAACACCAGAAAAAGTAAAACACACAACGGGCACGTTAACTTACAAACAGAAAATAACACAAAATATCCAAACACACAAACATCCACAGTACACACAAACAAGAAATAGCACAATGCACACAAATACACAGTAAACATCCCACAAACACATCAATATCAACTAAACAAGGAAACAGAAAATAACATAAAACATCCACAGTGCACCCAAAACATCAACCGAATACACAATCAAAAAAACAATGCAACTATGGATATGCAATACAACTAAACACACATCTGAAGAAGTGGGTTGTGCCCACGAAAGCTCATGATACCATCTACATGTTTTGTTAGTCTTTAAGGTGCTACTAGATTATTAGTTATTTTTTTAAGTTTTTCCTGTTACAGACTAACTCAACTTTCCCTCTGAAGCTTTTGAACTAAACAAATGATATACAAAACAACTAAACACACATACAGAAAAGGGCACAAGCCACAAAAACTTCCAGTGTACACAAAACAACATAGACACCGAAACAGGAAATAACACAGTAAACCAAAATCATTCACGGTACCCATAAAGGAGACAAACAGAAATGAACACAAATTACATAAAACACACACAACCACGTGACATGAACACACAACAACTAACCAAGCACAAAATAACAGAAAACATCCACCATCCACACAAAACATTCAAAGCGCACAGCATACCTACACACTCACAGAATAACACAATCCACACACCTGCCACACACAGCAGTAGCATGCACTGAACAACAAGCAGGTGTTAACTAATGCAGCCTAGCAAAACAAGCTAACATACATAGCTCTAAATCCCTGTGACCGGGTTACATGCCTGAAGGCCTTTGGAACTCCCTGCCTCATGATCACAACTCCTGCTGGTTCCACAGCTGACAGCTGCTCTTGGCAGCCAGCCTGGACCTGGAACACCGCCCTGGGTGTGTTTGTTTTTGCCTAGTAGTCGTCAGCTTGAGGATAAGACGCACTAAGGGGCCCACACTCACTGCGTTACACTCTGCCCCCTACTGGTGGGGCCGGAGTGGTCGGTGCTGGGGAGGTGACGTCTCTCCCGTTGCTTTGCAGTTCTACCTGCTGGGAGCAGTTCTGGCCCCTCTCCGCGTGGCCCTGGCTTTCCTCGTTCTCTTCCTCGCCTGGCCCTTTGCGCTACTCCAGGTGTTGGGCCGGCCGGAGGCAGAGCTGAAAGAGCCGCTCGTGGGATGGAGGAGGTAAGAGAGACCCCACCCCAATGCCTCCACCCCATAGCTCTGTGCTGCCCCTCACTCCTGACCCGCATCCCTGTCCACACAGACGCACACATAAGTCTCCATCTCTCCCGTTCCAGCGCCGTCTCCCACAGCTCCATCTACTTCCTGAGCCGCCTGATGTTCTTCCTCCTGGGCTTCCTGCGCATCCGGGTGCGGGGCCAGCGGGCATCGCGGCTGGAGGCCCCCATCCTGGTGGCCGCCCCCCACTCCACTTTCTTTGACCCCATCATCCTGTTGCCATGTGACCTTCCCATCGTGGTCTCCCGCACAGAGAACCTCCACGTGCCTGTCATCGGAGGTGAGGGGGTGGGGAGAGGGGCCCTTCCATGGGGTGAGGCCAATGGGGAACGTTGGGGTCATCGGATGGAAGAGCCAATGGAGAAAGATGAGGAGACGAGCCCTTCCATTACATGGTTGGCCTGTTGGATGAGGCCAATGGAGGACGTTGGGGTCATTGGATGGAAGAGCCCAAGGGTGGAATGAGGATATAGGCCCTTCCATTGCATGGTTGGCCCATTGGGTGTTGCCAATGGAGGACGTTGGGGTCATCGGATGGAAGAGCCCAAGGGTGGAATGAGGATATGGGCCCTTCCATTGCATGGTTGGCCCATTGGGTGTTGCCAATGGAGGACGTTGGGGTCATCGGATGGAAGAGCCCAAGGGTGGAATGAGGAGATGGGCCCTTCCATTGCATGGTCGGCCCGTTGGGTGAGGCCAATAGGGTCATCGGATTGAAGGGCCCGTGAGGTGAAGTGGGGAGATGGGCCCTTCTATTTCATGGTCATCTTGGATGGTTCCACCCATTGGACCCTTCAACCAGGTACATTCCAGTCTTGGGGGGAACTGGAGCCGCATCCGTGGGACTCCAGCTACAAGAGGGTGGGGCAGGAAGTGGGGCACAGAGCCAGGCCCAGCAATGTCCCATCCTCCCCATTTTTGGTGGGTTGTGCTCCCACTGGAGAGGAGAGCACCGTGGGGATGGGGCAGGATGGAGAGGGCCTCTGAAAGGAGGAGATGCGGGGTGGAGAAAAGTGGGACTCATGGAAGACAATGGGGGGTGGAGGAGACGACCCAAAGGTGAGGACCCAAAGTGGCCCTCTAGGGGTTGGGTGGTGGCCGTTGGTGGTGAATCCATCTCCTGTGCGCTCACCTGTTTCTGTGCCTCCTGCCAGCCTTGCTCCGGTTCAACCAAGCCATCCTGGTGTCCCGCCATGACCCGGCCTCCCGCAAGAAAGTCGTGGAGGAGGTGAAGAGACGGGCCACGTCCCAGGGAAAGTGGCCACAGGTGAGATTGCTCCCCCCGCCCCCGCCACACACACGCAATTCCCACCCCCTTTCCTGGATCAGCCCCACGTCACCGCCCCACGGTATCTGACTGTCTCCCCTTGGTTCCTCCCCCAGGTGTTGTTCTTCCCAGAGGGGACCTGCTCTAACAAGAAAGCCTTACTGAAGTTTAAGCCAGGTAGGAGGAGTAAAATGGCTTAGCTCACATGGGGAAAGAGGGGCAACTAGAGTGACCCCCCCCCACCCTGGGAGACCCACGTCCAGAGACTCCTCCCTAGGTGGTGTGACTGGAGGGTGAGATGGCCCAGTGGAGATACAGGAAACCCCAGCCTAAGCATGTGAAACAGGAGGAAACATCGCTGGAGGACACCGTGTAATCCCCTGTATAAATGGTAGGCGTAGCCCTGGAGTAATTTGCAGCATGGACTGAGAGTAGCAACACCATCTGAAGCAGAGAGTTAAACCTGGAATAAACCTGGAGTAACATGCTGGGTAAATTGAGAGCTCAGAGTAAACCTGGAGTAACATGCTGTGTGGGTGGAGAGTAGCTACTCTGCCTGAAGTTCAGAGTAAACCTGGAGTAAACCTGGAATGAAATGCTGTGTGTATTGAGAGCAGCTGCTCTCTCTAAAGCGCAGAGTAAACCTGGAGTAAACCTGGAGTAACATGCTGTGTGTGTTGAGAGTCACTACTCTGCCTGAAGCTCAGAGTGAGTAAACCTGGAGTAACATGCTGTGTATATTGAGAGCAGCTGCTCTCTCTAAAGCTCAGACTAAACCTGGAGTAACATGCTGTGTGTGTTGAGGATTGCTGCGCTTCCTGAAGCTCAGAGTAAACCTGGAGTAACATGCTGTGTGGGTTGAGAGTTGCTACTCTGCCTGAAGCTCAGAGTGAGTAAACCCGGAGTAAACGTGGAATAACCCATTGTGTGAATCAAGCGCAGGTGCTCTGTTGGAAGCACGGAGTAAACCTGGAGTAAACCTGGAGTAACAGGCTGTGTATATTGAGAGCAGCTGCTCTCTGTAAAGCTCAGACTAAACCTGGAGTAAACCTGGAGTAACATGCTGTGTGGGTTGAGAGTAACTACTCTGCCTGAAGTTCAGAGTGAGTAAACCTGGAGTAAACGTGGAATAACCCATTGTGTGAATCAAGAGCAGGTGCTCTGTTGGAAGCACGGAGAAAACCTGGAGTAACATGCTATGTTCATTGAGAGCGGCTGCTCTGTTTAAAGCTCAGAGTAAACCTGGACCGAATCTGGAGTAACATGTTGTGTGGTTTAAGAGCAGCTGTTCTGTTTGAAGCACAGCATAAACTTCAAGTAAATCTGGACTAAACTTGGAATAACACACTGTGTGGATCATGAGCAGCAGCACTGTTTGAGGACCAGAATAAACCTGGAATAACACACTGAATGGATCAAGAGCATCAGCTCTGTTGAAAGCATTGAGTAAACCTGAAGTAAACTTGGACCAACATTCTATGTGTATTGAGAGCAGCTGCCCTGTTTGAAACTCAGATTAAACCTGGAGTAAAGCACTCCTCATAAACGGAACCTCAGTGTAAATATGGAACAGACTTAGTGTAAACGTCAACTAAGCCGCAGAGTGAAGAGGAATCAGAGTCAATCTAGAGTAACCCTCTAAGTAAACACGTAAAACAATCCACTGTAAAACTAGAGTCAGTGTAAATCTGGAGTAACCCTCTGCCTAAACACTGGATAAATTTAACGTTACTGAATTGTAAACCCAGAGCAAAGGACAATAACCCACACAGAACTCCATGAGTTTCTCCAGGTGATCTCCATTCCCCTAAACCCCTGTGTAAATCCAAAGTGAATATCTTGGTGTAAATGTGTCTGTCTCTCCCAGGTGCCTTCATCTCTGGGGTTCCCATCCAGCCCATCCTCATCCGGTACCAAAACAGCCTGGTGAGTGTCTGGCAGGGATACCAAGACAGGGGGATGGCGCGACTGGGCCGTTCAGCCAACCCCTCTGCTCTTCTCTTGGCAGGACTCGACAACCTGGGCATGGCGAGGTCCTGGAGTGTGAGTTATGCTTGAGGGAGAGGGGGTCTGTCTGTCTGTCTGTCTGCTGCCCCCTGCTTGGGCAGGCAAGCACTGCAGTGTGTCTGTCTCCCTTCTTCACTCTCCCTGGAGAGACAAGCACTGCTGTGTGTCTGTCTCTCTTCTTCACTCTCCCTGGAGAGACAAGCACTGTTGTGTGTCTGTCTCTCTTCTTCACTCTCCCTGGAGAGACAAGCACTGTTGTGTGTCTGTCTCTCTTCTTCACTCTCCCTGGAGAGACAAGCACTGCTGTGTGTCTGTCTCTCTTCTTCACTCTCCCTGGAGAGACAAGCACTGCTGTGTGTCTGTCTCTCTTCTTCACTCTCCCTGGAGAGACAAGCACTGCTGTGTGTCTGTCTCTCTTCTTCACTCTCCCTGGAGAGACAAGCACTGCAGTGTGTCTGTCTCTCTTCTTCACTCTCCCTGGAGAGACAAGCACTGCTGTGTGTCTGTCTCTCTTCTTCACTCGCCCTGGAGAGACAAGCACTGCTGTGTGTCTGTCTCTCTTCTGCACTCTCCCTGGAGAGACAAGCACTGCGGTGTGTCTGTCTCTCTTCTTCACTCTCCCTGGAGAGACAAGCACTGCTGTGTGTCTGTCTCTCTTCTTCACTCTCCCTGGAGAGACAAGCACTGCTGTGTGTCTGTCTCTCTTCTTCACTCTCCCTGGAGAGACAAGCACTGCGGTGTGTCTGTCTCTCTTCTTCACTCTCCCTGGAGAGACAAGCACTGCTGTGTGTCTGTCTCTCTTCTTCACTCGCCCTGGAGAGACAAGCACTGCTGTGTGTCTGTCTCTCTTCTGCACTCTCCCTGGAGAGACAAGCACTGCGGTGTGTCTGTCTCTCTTCTTCACTCTCCCTGGAGAGACAAGCACTGCTGTGTGTCTGTCTCTCTTCTTCACTCGCCCTAGAGAGACAAGCACTGCTGTGTGTCTGTCTCTCTTCTTCACTCGCCCTAGAGAGACAAGCACTGCTGTGTGTCTGTCTCTCTTCTGTTCACTCCCTGGAGAGACAAGCACTGCTGTGTGTCTGTCTCTCTTCTGTTCACTCCCTGGAGAGACAAGCACTGCTGTGTGTCTGTCTCTCTTCTGTTCACTCCCTGGAGAGACAAGCACTGCTGTGTGTCTGTCTCTCTTCTTCACTCGCCCTGGAGAGACAAGCACTGCTGTGTGTCTGTCTCTCTTCTTCACTCGCCCTGGAGAGACAAGCACTGCTGTGTGTCTGTCTCTCTTCTTCACTCTCCCTGGAGAGACAAGCACTGCTGTGTGTCTGTCTCTCTTCTGTTCACTCCCTGGAGAGACAAGCACTGCTGTGTGTCTGTCTCTCTTCTGTTCACTCCCTGGAGAGACAAGCACTGCTGTGTGTCTGTCTCTCTTCTTCACTCGCCCTGGAGAGACAAGCACTGCTGTGTGTCTGTCTCTCTTCTTCACTCGCCCTGGAGAGACAAGCACTGCTGTGTGTCTGTCTGTTTTTGTCGTCCCCCCCCCCTCCGGTGGAGGGGATGAACCCTGCAGTCTGTCTCTCCTGCTGTACTTTTGGAGGACTAACGTCGAGTGTCATGTCTCTCTCACCACCCCTACCCTGCACACTTTGCTACCCCCAGGCTCAAAGTCATCTGGTTGACGGCATCACAGCTCTGCACCACCGTGGAGGTGGAGGTGAGATTGGACAGGGTGCACCCTAGGGCTGTGCTGGGACAGTGGGGGCCAGCATTCCCCCATTCCCCCCCCTCCATGCTGCCCCCTAAGCTCCTTGTCTCTTGCAGTTCCTCCCCGTCTACCAGCCCAACCCTGAGGAGAGAGTCAACCCCACCCTCTATGCTAGCAACGTGCAGAGAGCCATGGCCCAGTAAGTGGGGCTGGGATTGGGGGGGGGCACCCACAGGGGGGTTGGCAAGGGTACTGAGGCACGGTGGTGGCGGAGCGGCTGGTGTGTCATGCTGGGGAGCGGAGGCAGAACATGGAGGATGGGGATAATGGATATCTGGGTGGCACAAGGTATCCAGGGGAGTCGGCACGGGGGGCACTGGGTTACAAGTTCCCCAGGGGGGGCAGGAGTGGGAAGCTCAGGGGGGGCTGGATTGGGAAGCCATGGGGCACCAGTGCGTGGGGCCTCAGGGGGGTGGCATGGCCGCAGAGCCAGGCAATTTATTCCCGTGTTTCACCACCCGGACAGGAACTTTTTCCTAATGTCCAACCTCAACTTCCCTTGCTGCAGTTTAAGCCCATTGCTTTTTGTCCTATCCTCAGGCCAAGGAGAACAATTCGTCTCCCTCCTCTTTGTAACCCCCTTTTAGATACTTGAAAGCCGCTCTCCTGTCCCCTCTCCGTCTTCTCCTTTCCAAACTAGCCAAGCCCCGTTCCTTCAGCCTCCCCTCCTCGCTCCTGTTCTCCGGACCTTGCATCCTTCTTGTTTCTCTTCTCCGGACCGTCTCCCATGTCTCCACGTCTTTCCCGAAATGGGGTGCCCAGAACTGGACACAATCCTCCAATTGAGGCCTCGCCCGCGTAGAATGATGAGATGGATGGGGGGCCAGGCACGTAGGGGGCAGGTGGGAGGGAGGGAGGGAGATGGGGGTGTGGGGCTTATAGGGGCACTGCGGGGGGGGGGGGTTGGGGGTGAAATCGGAGCCCCCCCTCGGTCTGACCCCGCCTCTCCCCGCAGGGCGCTGGGCGTCCCGGCCACCGAGTGCGAGTTCGTGGGGGCCCTGCCGGTGCGGGCGGTCGGGCGGCTCCGGGTGGCGCTGGAGCCCCGGCTCCCGGAGCTGGAGAAGGAGCTGCGGCGGTCCAGGTGAGGGGAGGGGAGGCGGCGGGGGGAGAGGCCGGAGGGGAGGGACAGACGGACGGACGGTGCAGGGTGGGAGGAGGGGCCGGCCGTGTCCCTCACCTCTCTCCTCCCCCCGACATGGGGATTCCCCCCCTGCAGGTGGGTCGCGGGGGCCCCCTTGCCCAGTGGTGGGGCAGGGACCCTGGGGCGCCGGGATCTCGCACGCTGGCTGGGGCTGCCCCTCCCGGAGGCACCGGTGGGCCTCTGTGCCTTCTTCCAGCAGGTACTGGAGGGGGGGGGGGGGAGTGGGAGAGATGGGGGAAGGGCATTACCCAGGGATGGGGGAGGGGAATTGTCTGGGTGGTGGGGGAGGGGTGGGGATTATCCCAGGAGTGGGGGAGGGGGACAATCCCAGGGGTGGGGGAGGGGGGTTGTCTGGGGCAGTGGGGGAGGGGTGGGGATTGTCCCAGGAGTGGGGGAGGGGGATAGTCCCCGGTGTGGGGGAGGGGGGTTGTCTGGGGCAGTGGGGGAGGGGTGGGAATTCCCAGGAGTGGGGGAGGGGGGTTGTCTGGGTAGTGGGGGAGGGGTGGGAATTGTCCCAGGAGTGGGGGAGGGGGGTTGTCTGGGGCAGTGGGGGAGGGGTGGGAATTCCCAGGAGTGGGGGAGGGGGATTGCGGAGGAGGGGGACGGCTGTGGGGGTGGGGGCCCTGTGCCCACAGGTAACCCCCCTGTCTGTGTGTCTGCCCACCAGGACGCGGGGGGCCGCATGGACGCCCGGGTGGTGCGCCTGGCCCTGCAGGCGCTGGAGGGGGGGCGCGGCCCCGAGGAGCTCATGCGGCTGGCCTTTGAGGTGGGAGGGGGCGCAGGGAGAGTGGGGTGCAGGCGGGAGGGGCTCTGGCAGGGATGCGGAGATGGGGGGCGGGGTTGGGGGGATGGGGTGGCATGTGGGGGGTTGCGGGGGGTATCTGGGAGTGGTGGAATGGGGGGGCCACGGGTGGGGTCGCTGGGAGCTGCGGGGGGAGGGCGCCTGGGGGTCACAGAGGATATAGGAGCTGCAGGTGGAGGGTTTTGGGGGGCAGCAGGGGAGGTGCAGGCCCTGGGGGACTCTCTCCCACTCACCCCGTCTGTCCCCCCCCCACAGCTCTTCTGCAAGGAGGGGGCCGATCAGGGGGGGCCGCGCCTGCCCCAGGGGGGTTTCTGCGCCATCCTGCAGCTGCTTCTGGGGACGCCCTGGGCCGACGGAGCTGAACTCTTCACCGCGCTGGGCGGGGCGGGGGCGGGGCCCCCCCCGGGGCTGAGCATCGGTGAGCAGCGCTGGAGAGATGGGGGGGGGCAGGGGGACAAAGCAGCAGACAGATGGACAGATGAGGGGAGGTCTGTTAGCTAGACGGACGGACAGACCCGGGCAGACATATGGAGGGAGACGCCCAGACGGACGGACAGGAGGGGGTGTGGCAGACAAACAGCCCGACGGTGGGACGGAGGACAGACAGACAGACAGACGGGCGGCTAGACGGAGAAACTGACCCATGGGGAAGGAGAGGGAGAGAGGGAAGGAGGCTAAAACGCCAAGGCGGAGAGACAGGAGGACAGATGGAGAAATGAGATGGCAGATAGGCAGGCGGGCAGGAGGACAGAGAGCTGGATGGACAGACAGACGAGGCCAAGATGGGCAGACAGACAGGCAGGGGAGAGAACAGACAGACGAGAGGCCAGGACAGAAGGACCAAGGACCGATAGACGGGGAGAGGGCAGACAAACGGACAGGAGGGCAGACAGATGAGTGGAAGGACAGATAGACAGGAGAGAGAGCAGACAGACGGACGGGGGAGAGGGCGGACGGACGGATGGGAGGGCAGACGGACGGACGGGGGAGAGGGCGGACGGACGGATGGGAGGGCAGACAGACAGACGGATGGGGAGAGGGCGGATGGACGGGTAGGAGGGCAGACAGACAGACGGATGGGGAGAGGGCGGACGGACGGATGGGAGAGCAGGCAGACAGATGGACGGGGGAGAGGGCGGACGGACGGGTGGGAGGGCAGGCAGACAGACAGACGGGGAGAGGGTGGACGGACGGATGGGAGGGCAGACAGACGGACGGGGAGAGGGCGGATGGACGGGTGGGAGGGCAGACAGACAGACGGACGGGGAGAGGGCGGAGGGACGGGTGGGAGGGCAGACAGACAGACGGACGGGGAGAGGGCGGAGGGACGGGTGGGAGGGCAGGCAGACAGACGGACGGGGGAGAGGGCGGACGGACGGATGGGAGGGCAGGCAGACAGACGGACGGGGGAGAGGGCGGACGGACGGATGGGAGGGCAGACAGACAGACGGACGGGGAGAGGGCGGACGGACGGATGGGAGGGCAGGCAGACAGACGGACGGGGGAGAGGGCGGACGGACGGATGGGAGGGCAGGCAGACAGACGGACGGGGGAGAGGGCGGACGGACGGGTGGGAGGGCAGGCAGACAGACGGACAGGGGAGAGGGCGGACGGACGTGTGGGAGGGCAGACAGACAGACGGACAGGAGAGAGGGCGGACGGACGTGTGGGAGGGCAGACAGACAGACGGACAGGAGAGAGGGCGGACGGACGGATGGGAGAGCAGGCAGACAGACGGACGGGGAGAGGGCGGACGGACGGGTGGGAGGGCAGGCAGACGGACAGGGGAGAGGGCGGACGGACGGGTGGGA
This sequence comes from Pelodiscus sinensis, assembly GCF_052426305.1. Lineage (NCBI taxonomy): Eukaryota > Metazoa > Chordata > Testudines > Trionychidae > Pelodiscus > Pelodiscus sinensis. The sequence continues at coordinate 3,691,937 of NC_143081.1, read as the reverse complement.
GGGCGGACAGACAGACGGACGGGGGAGAGGGCGGACGGACGGCTGGCGGGGGAAGCCAGGTGCCTGTTCCCTCCTCTCCTTCTCTTCTCTCCTTCCCCCAGGTCAGTTCCAGGATTTCACCCTGCGGCACCCTGCCTACGCCCCGCTCTTCCACGCCTACCTGCGCCCCCCGGCCCCCACCCGCCGGGCCCCCACCCCCTGCCCCAACGGCCTTGCCCCCGCCAAGAGCAAGGCAGACTGACCCCCCACCCCACAGCGCACTGTGCTACCCGGGACACACCCCGCAACTCAGGGCCACAAGAGACGGACAGAAGCCAAATTCAGGGTGGGGGGAGGGGCTGATTGTATTTTTGTAAAGAATTTGGGGATTTATTTTATTTTGGGGGCTTGGAGGTGGGGGAGGGGCTGGGTTTCTTCTGTTTTGTAAAATGGAAAGGAAGGCTATTTTATATATCAAATATCTATCTCTATAAAAATATATATTATATACCTATCTATAAACGAACTTTTAAGGCAAAGGCATTTTTGAGGCGCGCTCGTAAGAAAACTGGGGGGCCGGGGCCCCATGGCAGGGCCTTCCTATCGAAGGTGGCGGTTTCAAGAGTGCCCTCATGCCGCTTCCTGAAACGCTAATGTGAGTTTCAAGGGAGCCCCCTGGAATGGATCCTGAGGCATTTCCACATATAAGGCATTGATCTTGCTGGCTCGGAGGCTGGAAAGGGGGGTACAGCTCTGGAGAGATGCCCCTCAGTGGGGCCCCACACTCAACTCTGCCCCAGAGGGCGCCAGATCTGACACATCGTGAGCGGGGCCGAACGTCTGTCTAAATCCCTTTAATGGACCCAGAGAACGACGAGATCGCTCTGCTACCGGCATTTGTGTTTCCGAAAGGTGCCGCCCACTCAATGGGAAGCCAATCCGCATCCTCTGCTTCACCGTCTACATTCCGGGGGCGGGACGTTGAAAGTTGGGCGGTATCGGCCAATGAGGGCCCTCGGTTCCCTCCTCAGCGAGCCCAGGGGCGGGGCGCTCTGTCAACCAACGAGGACCCTCCATTTCATCCTCAACATTCCAAGAGGCGGGGGAACATCTGCCAGCCAATGAACGCTCTTCATTTCCTCCTCAACATTCCAAGGGGCGGGGCTTGAGGGGAGGGCGGGACTGGCTGACAAAGGGATTTAAGGCACTCAGAAAGATCTGGAGATGGATCAAGAGTCAAGGCCCCATCATGGCCGCCCCCTCTTATTGGCTGCGCAGGCGTTTGCTCCTTCTGGCGGCCATATTGTCACCCTTCCTCTTGTGGCCGTGCCGAATGCCAGGGTCTGTGGCCAGTGGCTCCTTCAGCACCCCACTGGGGCATAGCCGGGTGGAGCGCCTCCTCGCAGGATCCCATCGCCCGGGCTGCCAAGTCGGGGAGAGGGCTCTGCCGAGGGGCGTCACACGATCCCTCGGGGCCGAGATGGCGCTCACCTCAGGACTGGAGAGCCGGAGCTTGGACGCCAGTAGAGAGGAAAAAACGGAGAGCTCTTCATCGTCTTCCTCATTGTCACCATGTTTCCCAGCATCCTCCATGTCCGCAGGGGGATGTGCTGAGCCGTTAGCAGCGGCCATCTTGGAAGGGCCGTCACCCATGGCTGAATTGGTCTCTCTTCTCTCCTTTCCGTCATCCCTTGGCCTAGTCCCGTGGCCACCGCCCCGAGTGGCTCTTGCCTCACGTTGTCCTGCATCTTTAGGTCCAGCAGCGGTGCTGATGCCCTTGCCTTCATGGGGGCCGCCATCTTGGAGGGGAAGCTGCCTGGACCCCGATTCCCCCATGAATCTCCGTTCTGGCTCTGCTCGGTGACTGGCCCCAGCCTCTGAAGACCCCTGACTCTCGATAGGCCTCTTTGGGCCACGCAGGCCAAGGGGAGATGGGTCAGGAGGACGTTGGCTGTGACTGTTGGACCTGGGTGACAATTCATGCTCCCCTTGCCCGTCAGCACCCAGGAGGTGCGTGGAAAGGCTGAACGGCTGCCCATTGGCCCTGCTGAGTAGTAATGCTGTAGGGTGGGCGTCGTGCACCCTCGATTCCAGTATGGTTGGTTGACCCGCGTGATTGACATTGTGTTCTCGGGGTGTTGTGGGAGCTGACGCGGGGCTTCCTTCTCTTTGGAGGTGGTTCCCACTCAACTTCATGCTCCCCTGTTGGAGGTCGTGCTCTGTCGAGGTGGCTTCACTCCAGTCGGCCTCCTCCTGGTTTTGATCTCTGACCTTCTCTCCTTGGCCACAACCTTGTTTTCCACGTCCACTGAGAGTTGACCCGACAGCTCTTTGTTTCATCATGGTGGCCCCGCATGACCTCACAATCTCGGCTTGACTGGTCATGCCTGGGGCGTCTCCCAGTGCTTCCCCACCAGCCTGGCCTTGGGTTTTGACCATGTCTCCTGGGCAGCCATCTTGTTTCCCATGTCCACTGAGGGTTGACGCTAGAGCGCCTGGGTCCATCAAGTTGTCCTGTCGGTAACGACACTCCGTTCTTGTTGGGGCATCTCCTAGATTTTCCCCACCAGCACTAGGCTCCAATTGACCGTTGGCCTTCCCTTCTTGGCTGCCATCTTGTTTTCGGTCAGTGGACTTTAGATTCGCCGGTCCTCCCAAATTGTCCCCCTGTGACCTCAAGCCCCAAGCCTGGCTGCCGGACTCTGTGGTGACCACTGCCCCTTGCCTTCGACCTCCATCTTGGCCATGCCCCTGAGCCTTCTGGGATGCCGTCTCCGCGAGGCCCCGTGGCGAGGAGACTAGTCTCCCTTGGTCTCCACGTTGGAGAGGGGAGGGGCCTCTTGCAGTGGTCATGTCCTCCGGCCTCGTGTTGTTTCCTGGCTGCGGTTGACGTCGCGGGGACGTCCACGTGGATGTGGGGGCGGGCACCTCCTGTGGCTCCACCCCCAGCGTCTCACTCTTGGCCCCGCCTCCCCGGCAGGACGACGGCCGACGGCTGGTGGGTCCCTTGTGGCCGTGGCCTTCATCCTCCTCCTCCGACTGGGAGGGGGTGGAGTCTGACTGGGAGGCGGGGCAGGCCGGGGGGCTGAGCTCGTCTTCGGAGAGGGCTAGAAGACGTTTCTCGACCAGCTGTGAGGAGGAAGGAAATGGAGTCACCCGGGGGGATGGGGAGGGATCTGCCTATAGGGGGAAGGGAGGGCGCCGCTCTGGCTCCCCCCTGTGGCCGTGGGGGGTGGATACCTGGCTCGGGGTGAGCCCCAGCTCTTGCTCCAACTCCTCGGTCAGATCCAGGGGGTCGCGCCGCTTCTCTGGAGAAAGCAGCTGGGCCAGGAACTGGGGGTGGATCACAGCTTCCACCTGCCGGGGTGGGGAGTGTGAGCCCCTGATGTGGTGCTGCCGACCCGGACGCCTGGGTCCCCTCCCCTGTCCTGTTCTCTTCCCCCTGGGGCCTGGGACCCTCCCGGACACCTGGGTCCCCTCCCCTGTCCTACTCTCTTCCCCCCTGGGGCCTGGGACCGTCCCGGACACCTGGGTCCCCTCCCCTGTCCTGCTCTCTTCCCCCCTGGGACCTGGGACCCTCCCGGACACCTGGGTCCCCTCCCCTGTCCTGCTCTCTTCCCCCTAGGACCTGGGACCGTCCCGGACACCTGGGTCCCCTCCCCTGTCCTGCTCTCTTCCCCCTGGGGCCTGGGACCGTCCCGGACACCTGGGTCCCCTCCCCTGTCCTGCTCTCTTCCCCCTAGGACCTGGGACCGTCCCGGACACCTGGGTCCCCTCCCCTGTCCTGCTCTCTTCCCCCTGGGACCTGGGACCGTCCCGGATGCCTGGGTCCCCTCCCCTGTCCTGCTCTCTTCCCCCTAGGACCTGGGACCGTCCCGGACACCTGGGTCCCCTCCCCTGTCCTGCTCTCTTCCCCCCTGGGGCCTGGGACCCTCCCGGACACCTGGGTTCCCTCCCCTGTCCTGCTCTCTTCCCCCTGGGGCCTGGGACCCTCCCGGACACCTGGGTCCCCTCCCCTGTCCTGCTCTCTTCCCCCTGGGGCCTGGGACCCTCCCGGACGCCTGGGTCCCCTCCCCTGTCCTGCTTTCTTCCCCCTGGGGCCTGGGACCCTCCCGGACAGCTGTGTCCCCTCCCCTGTCCTACTCTCTTCCCCCCTGGGGCCTGGGACCCTCCTGGACACCTGGGTCCCCTCCCTTGCCCTGCTCTCTTCCCCCCTGGGGCCTGGGACCCTCCCGGACACCTTGGTCCCCTCCCCTGCCCTGCTCTCTTCCCCCTGGGACCTGGGACCCTCCCGGACACCTTGGTCCCCTCCCCTGTACTGCTCTCTTCCCCCTGGGGCCTGGGACCTCCCGGACACCTGGGTCCCCTCCCCTGTCCTGCTGTCTTCCCCCTGGGACCTGGGACCCTCCCGGACACCTGGGTCCCCTCCCCTGTCCTGCTCTCTTCCCCCTGGGGCCTGGAACCCTCCCGGACACCTGGGTCCCCTCCCCTGTCCTGCTCTCTTCCCCCCTGAGACCTGGGACCCTCCCGGACACCTGGGTCCCCTCCCCTGTCCTACTCTCTTCCCCCCTGAGACCTGGGACCCTCCCGGACACCTGGGTCCCCTCCCCTGTCCTGCTCTCTTCCCCCTGGGGCCTGGGACCCTCCCGGACACCTGGGTCCCCTCCCCTGTCCTGCTCTCTTCCCCCTGGGGCCTGGGACCCTCCCGGACACCTGGGTCCCCTCCCCTGTCCTGCTCTCTTCCCCCTGGGGGTCTGGGACCCTCCCGGACACCTGGGTCCCCTCCCCTGTCCTGCTCTCTTCCCCCTGGGGGTCTGGGACCCTCCCGGACACCTGGGTCCCCTCCCCTGTCCTGCTCTCTTCCCCCTGGGGCCTGGGACCCTCCCGGACACCTGGGTCCCCTCCCCTGTCCTACTCTCTTCCCCCCGAGACCTGGGACCCTCCCGGACACCTGGGTCCCCTCCCCTGTCCTGCTCTCTTCCCCCTGGGGGTCTGGGACCCTCCCGGACACCTGGGTCCCCTCCCCTGTCCTACTCTCTTCCCCCCTGAGACCTGGGACCCTCCCGGACACCTGGGTCCCCTCCCCTGTCCTATTCTCTTCCCCCCTGAGACCTGGGACCCTCCCGGACACCTGGGTCCCCTCCCCTGTCCTGCTCTCTTCCCCCTGGGGGTCTGGGACCCTCCCGGACACCTGGGTCCCCTCCCCTGTCCTGCTCTCTTCCCCCCTGAGACCTGGGACCCTCCCGGACACCTGGGTCCCCTCCCCTGTCCTGCTCTCTTCCCCCCTGGGGCCTGGGACTCTCCCGGACACCTGGGTCCCCTCCCCTGCCCCGGTCTGTGTGCCCTGGGTGCTGGGCCCTGAGGGCCCTGGGGGAGGGGATGTGGCGCCCCCCGGTGGACGCACGCACCTTGCAGACGAAGCTCTCGTCCGCGCAGAGCTGCTCGACGTACGGCAGCAGCGCTGGGTCCGGCAGCGCCCCGGGGGCCGGGCTCTGGGGCTCGCCGTGCCCCCCCGCCTCCTCCTCCCAGCCGGGCCGGAGCCCCTCCATGATCTCAGCGTACTGCCGCACAGCTTCCGGCGGGATCTCCCGCGGCTCCCCCGCGGCCGGCGGGCCAGGCGGGCGGCGCTGGCGGCGGCGCGGCTGGCGCCCCTTGGATGCGGCTTTCTTGGGGATGTACACTGCCGGGGAAGGGGAGACACCATGCAGGGACCGGAGAGGGACACTCCTGTGCACCCCCAGTCCTGGAGACCTTCCACCCAGCCCAAAATCCTGCACGGGGGGAAACGTACACGGGTTTTGTGGGTGCGTGCAAGGTTCTCGGTGTGTGCACAAGTGCTCGGTGGGAGCAAAAATAAAACACGCACACGTGCGAAAAAAAATCACGTGCAAATGCCGATGGGGTGTGAACCATTGTGCAAGGATTCTGGGTAGGTGCAAAAGCAGGCAGGGTGCACCCACTGGGGCCAAGTATCAGGGGAGTGCAAACACTGCAAAGATTCCAGGTAGATCTGAAAAGTGCAAACGTTCTAGGTCCGTGCAAAAAGCATCAAAGGGCACGTGCGAGGACGTGCAGATTCTGTGCAAAAAAGCAAGTAGGTCTCAGGCGTGGGCAAGAATCAAGCCCGAGTGCTCGGTATGTACAGAAAAAAAGGGGAGGAAAAGGGTCCAAGGTGCTATGGACAGGGAAAAAACCCCGCACGGGTGCAAATGTGCTGGGTCTGTGCAAAAGCCGTGCGAAGGGGTGTGAAAAAACGTGCAAAAGTGAAAGGCTCGTGCCAAAAGAAAAAGGGGGGAGGAGGGGAAGATCGGCCCGTGGGCTGGCGGGAAGTGGGGTTTTCCCTCCCCTACCGGCCTTTGGGGGGTACCTTGCTGCTGGCCGGCGTCGGGGCCGGGGAGATTGGGGGGCTCGGCGGGGAGGGGCTGGAACTGGGAGCTGCTCAGGAGTTTCATTTTCTGGATCTGCAGCTCCTCTTCGGCCTCAAACTCCATGAACCTGAGGAAGAGGAGGGGTCAGGCTGGGCTGGGGCGGGGGGGGTCCCCGGGGCGGCCCCGTGGGGGGGACACTCACTTCTCGGCCATCTCGTAGAAGATCATGCGCTCAAAGTTGCTGCTGCGCTCCCACTCCTGCACGGCCCGCGGCACCCCCTCCTCCGGCGCCAGCTCGGGGCGCAGCCGGCCCAGCGACCGCAGCACGGGGCTGGGGGGGGGCAGCGCTGAGGGGAGCCTCTCGCTCCTGCCCCCCGGCCCTGCCCCCCAGCCCTATTCCTCGCTCCTGCCCTGTGCCCCGGCCCCCCAGCCCTGCCCCTCCCCGCACTCCAAACCCAAAGCCCCTGCCCCCCAGCCCTGCCCCTCCCCGCACTCCAAACCCAAAGCCCCTGCCCCACAGCCCTGCCCCTCCCCGCACTCCAAAGCCCCTGCCCCCCAGCCCTGCCTCTCCCCGCACTCCAAAGCCCCTGCCCCACAGCCCTGCCCCTCCCCGCACTCCAAAGCCCCTGCCCCACAGCCCTGCCTCTCTCCGCACTCCAAAGCCCCTGCCCCTCAGCCCTGCCCCTCCCCGCACTCCAAAGCCCCTGCCCCACAGCCCTGCCTCTCCCCGCACTCCAAAGCCCCTGCCCCACAGCCCTGCCCCTCCCCGCACTCCAAAGCCCCTGCCCCACAGCCCTGCCCCTCCCCGCACTCCAAAGCCCCTGCCCCACAGCCCTGCCTCTCCCCGCACTCCAAACCCAAAGCCCCTGGCCCCCAGCCCAGCTAGTGCCCCTCGCTCCTGACCCACAGCTCCTGACCCCTAGCCCTGCGGGTGCCCCTCGTTCTCGTCCTGCAGACCCTACCCCGCAGCCCTGCCCCTCACTCCTGCCCTACAGCTCCTGCCCCGCACCCTTGCTGGTGTCCCTTGCTCCCGCCCCATAGCCCCTGCTCCCCCAGCACAGCCCCTCTCTCCTGCCCCACAGCCCCTGCCCCCCAGATCAGCCGGTGCCCCTCACTCCTGCCCCCCAGCCCTGGTGGTGCTGCTCACTTTTGACCCACAGCCCCTGCCCCCCAGCCCTGCCGGTGCCCCTCACTCAGCCCCACAGCCCGGCTCTCACATGAAGAAGCAAGCCAGGGCCTCGGCGTCGGGCGTGCCCGGGTGGTGCCGCCGGGCCAGGGCCTTGTAGCGCTGCCAGCGCCGATAGTTCTCGTAGACGCCCTTGGAGGTGCAGGAGGCCGAGGGGTCACTGGCGGGGGGCGCCCGGGCTGGGGCCGCCGGGGGGGCCTCCCTGGGGCCCGGCTCCTCTCCAGCCTTGCTCAGCAGCACGGTGCGGATCCCGGCGGCCAGCTGGAGCCGGAGGGGGGCCCCGTCCCGCCGCGGGGGGCCCCAGCCTGCTGGCGCCCCTGTCAGGATGATGGTCTGGGCCCGGGCCGACTCCGGGCCCCCCTCGGGCTTCAGCTTCACGATGAGTTTGCCCCCGGGGGCGTCGGGCGAGGTCAGGAGCAGGGCGGCGCCAGGGAAGGTGGGCAGCAGGAGGGGGGGCGGCGGGGCGCTCATGGCGGGGATGGGGGTGCACGGGGTCCCTTTGCAGAGGGTGTCCGCAGCCCCCGCCCCCCCCCCGTCGGAGAGCAAGGGCTGATGGGAAACTCACCCCCCCCCCTTGCTCCCAGGTGCCGGGTCGAATGAAAACAATTCCGGAATCCAGAGACATCGGGAGTTCTGAGCTGGGGGGGGGGGGGGGGGTTTCCGAGCCCGATCCTGGGGTTCCCCTGCACCCGCTCTACCAGGGCCCCTCAATCCCCCCCCTCCGTCCGCTTCCACTCCTCCAACTTTCCTGGTGCCTGTCAATCCCAGCCTGGGGAGGCTGGCTCTGAGCCCCGCCCCTCTCCCGAGACCCCGCCCCTCCAACTCAAGGCCCCGCCCCTTCTATGCTGGAGAACAGTCCCACCCCGTCACCGATGATACAGGGCAAAACACAGTCGTACGCTAGGCTGTTCCTTTCCGCAAGTTAGTCCGGATGGCCGGTGAGGTACACTGAGGCACGTTGCACTGCGTAACGCTACATTTTAGCTACATTCCCGCTTGCCCCCAGTTAGGGTTGCCAGAGAGTTTCACCAAAAATACCGAACGTGGCAGGGGAAGAAAGTCCCAAGCAGCCTTCTGTCCGAGAAAAACAGGTATTTTCTGTTTTTTTTAACTGGACAGACACTGCAAATACCGGACTGTGCGGGCCAATAGGAGACACCTGGCAAAACTACCCCCAATGTGCATACAGGCTGAACCTCTCTAGTCCGGCACACTCTGTTCCAGCAACAGCCATGGTCTGGCAGCATTTGAGTTAGCTGGGTGTCCACTTGGGCGTGGCCAAGTTTCCCGCTGTCCCATTAAGTCCGTTTACCGCCGTCAGACCTGCCTCTCAGGGTGCGTCTACGCAGCACCCTAAACTCAGAAAAAGAGACGCAATTTGAGCCATGGTTTTTTCTTTGTGATCCTGTCTAATATCTGTTTTGTGGGCATTGATCCTTTGCCGAAGCGTCTGAGACGTTTGTCCAATGCACATAGCAGACGGCGTTATAAGATCAAGAACACATATTCCTGCGCATCCAGAAATACAATTTATGCCATCATGTGCCAAAAGTGTCCGTCTGCTATGTACATTGGACAAACGTCTCAGACACTTCTGAGGATCAATGCTCACAAAACAGATATCAGACAGGATCACAAAGAAAAAACCGTTTCTTGCCATTTCAACCAGAAAGGACACTGCCTCAACGACTTGATTACCTGCATCCTGCTTCAAAGGCCTTTTAAGACCATGCTTGAAAGAAAATCCTCTGAACTGTCATTCATGCTTAAATTTGACACTTTACGCCTAAGTTTGAATAAAGACTCTAATTATCTTACTCATTACAAAGATAGCTTCCCCAATTATCACCTCTAATATCATTAGCCCTCCCCCCCAACCCCCTTCTGTTCTGAAATGTCATTTGTCCTTTTCAAATGTGTTCATTTTCTTTTAATTGTATCCTTTGGTATATAGGGTTGTGACAATTTTCTTCCACTCTTTGATCTGAGGAAGTGGGTCTGGCCCAGGAAAGCTCATCACCTAATAAACCATCTTGTAAGTCTTTAAAGTGCTACATAGTCCTGTCTTTTGTTAAGGCTAGAGAGCACTGCAACTCCCAGCATGCATTGGGGCCAGAGCGCACTACAACTCCCAGCATGCATTGGGGCCAGAGCGCACTACAACTCCCAGCATGCATTGGGGCCAGAGCGCACTACAACTCCCAGCATGCACTGGGGGTAGAGCGCCCTGGAACGCCCGGCGCGTTCTTGGGGCCAGAGCGCACTACAGCTCCCAGCGTGCCCTGCGGCCGCACTTCCGCCAGCTGCCCGCCGGGTTCTACGCACGTGGCGCGGGGCGCTGGGGCCGCAGCATGTTCCTGCAATTCTACCTCAACGCGCAGGGCGAGCGGGTTTACACCCTCAAGGTGGGACCCCCCCCCCCAAGGGGAGCGAATCCGGATCCGCGGGAGCGGCGTGCGCCCCGCCTGCTCTGCAGGGCAGCACCCTGGGGGCGGGAGGGAGGAGCAGGGACTGGGGGGGGGGAGGAACACCTGCAGGGCTGGGGGGCAGGGGCTGTGGGGCGGGAGTGAGGGGCACCTGCAGGGCTGGGGGGCAGGGCTGTGGGGGGGGGAGGGGCTGGGGGGCGGGAGTGAGGGGCACCTGCAGGGCTGGGGGGCAGGGGCTGGGGGGCGGGAGTGAGGGGCAGGGCTGGGGCTGTGGGGCGGGAGTGAGGGGCACTGGCAGGACTGGGGGGGCGGGGCTGAGGGGCGAGATAGGGGGACACCTGCAGGGCTGGGGGCGCAGGGGCTGTGGGGCGGGAGTGAGGGACACCTGCAGGGCTGGGGGGGCAGGGGCTGTGGGGCGGGAGTGAGGGGCACGTGCAGGGCTGGGGGGCAGGGACTGTGGGGGGGGGGGAGGGAGGAACACCGGCAGGACTGGAGGGGCAGGGACTGTGGGGGGGGGGGGAGGGAGGAACACCGGCAGGACTGGAGGGGCAGGGGCTGTGGGGCGGGAGTGAGGGGCACCTGCAGGGCTGGGGGGCAGGGGCTGTGGGGCGGGAGTGAGGGGCACCTGCAGGGCTGGGGGGGCAGGGGCTGTGGGGCGGGAGTGAGGGGCACTGGCAGGGCTGGGGGTAGGGGCTGTGGGGCGGGAGTGAGGGGCACGTGCAGGGCTGGGGGGCAGGGACTGGGGGGGGGGGAGGGAGGAACACCGGCAGGACTTGAGGTGCAGGGGCTGTGGGGCGGGAGTGAGGGGCACCTGCAGGGCTGGAGGGCAGGGGCTGGGGGGCGGGAGTGAGGGGCACCTGCAGGGCTGGGGGGCAGGGGCTGTGGGGCGGGAGTGAGGGGCACATGCAGGGCAGGGGCTGTGGGGCGGGAGTGAGGGGCACCTGCAGGGCTGGAGGGCAGGGGCTGGGGGGCGGGAGTGAGGGGCACCTGCAGGGCTGGGGGTAGGGGCTGGGGGGCGGGAGTGAGGGGCACTGGCAGGGCTGGGGGTAGGGGCTGAGGGGCGAGATAGGGGGACACCTGCAGGGCTGGAGGGCAGGGGCTGGGGGGCGGGAGTGAGGGGCACCTGCAGGGCTGGGGGGCAGGGGCTGTGGGGCGGGAGTGAGGGGCACTGGCAGGGCTGGGGGTAGGGGCTGAGGGGCGAGATAGGGGGTCACCTGCAGGGCTGGAGGGCAGAGGCTGGGGGGAGGGAGTGAGGGACACCTGCAGGGCTGGGGGGGCAGGGGCTGTGGGGCGGGAGTGAGGGGCACTGGCAGGGCTGGGGGTAGGGGCTGTGGGGCGGGAGTGAGGGGCACGTGCAGGGCTGGGGGGCAGGGACTGTGGGGGGGGGGAGGGAGGAACACCGGCAGGACTGGAGGGGCAGGGGCTGTGGGGGGGGGAGGGAGGAACACCGGCAGGACTGGAGGGGCAGGGGCTGGGGGGCGGGAGTGAGGGGCACCTGCAGGGCTGGGGGGCAGGGGCTGTGGGGCGGGAGTGAGGGGCACTGGCAGGACTGGGGGGGCGGGGCTGAGGGGCGAGATAGGGGGACACCTGCAGGGCTGGGGGGGTAGGGGCTGTGGGGCGGGAGTGAGGGGCACCTGCAGGGCTGGAGGGCAGGGCCTGGGGGGCGGGAGTGAGGGGCACCTGCAGGGCTGGGGGGGCAGGGGCTGTGGGGCGGGAGTGAGGGGCACTGGCAGGACTGGGGGGGCGGGGCTGAGGGGCGAGATCGGGGGACACCTGCAGGGCTGGGGGGGCAGGGGCTGTGGGGCGGGAGTGAGGGACACCTGCAGGGCTGGGGGGGCAGGGGCTGTGGGGCGGGAGTGAGGGGCACTGGCAGGGCTGGGGGTAGGGGCTGTGGGGCGGGAGTGAGGGGCACGTGCAGGGCTGGGGGGCAGGGACTGTGGGGGGGGGGAGGGAGGAACACCGGCAGGACTGGAGGGGCAGGGGCTGTGGGGCGGGAGTGAGGGGCACCTGCAGGGCTGGAGGGCAGGGGCTGGGGGGCGGGAGTGAGGGGCACCTGCAGGGCTGGGGGGCAGGGGCTGTGGTGCGGGAGTGAGGGGCACTGGCAGGACTGGGGGGGCGGGGCTGAGGGGCGAGATAGGGGGACACCTGCAGGGCTGGGGGGGCAGGGGCTGTGGGGCGGGAGTGAGGGACACCTGCAGGGCTGGGGGGGCAGGGGCTGTGGGGCGGGAGTGAGGGGCACTTGCAGGACTGGGGGGGCAGGGGCTGAGGGGCGAGATAGGGGGACACCTGCAGAGCTGGGGGGCAGGGGCAGTGGGGCGGGAGTGAGGGTCACCGGCAGGGCTGGGGGGCAGGGGCTGTGGGGCGGGAGTGAGGGACACCGGCAGGACTGGGGGGGCAGAGGCTGAGGGGCGAGATAGGGGGACACCTGCAGGGCTGGGGGGCAGGGGCTGTGGGACGGGAGTGAGGGACACCTGCAGGGCTGTGGGGCGGGAGTGAGGGACACCTGCAGGGCTGGGGGGCAGGGGCTGTGGGGCGGGAGTGAAGGGCACTGGCAGGGCTGGGGGTAGGGGCTGTGGGGCGGGAGTGAGGGGCACTGGCAGGGCTGGGGGTAGGGGCTGTGGGGCGGGAGTGAGGGGCACATGCAGGGCTGGGGGCAGGGGCTGTGGGGCGGGAGTGAGGGGCACCTGCAGGGCTGGGGGGGCAGGGGCTGTGGGGCGGGAGTGAGGGGCACTGGCAGGGCTGGGGGCAGGGGCTGTGGGGCGGGAGTGAGGGGCACTGGCAGGGCTGGGGGTAGGGGCTGTGGGGCGGGAGTGAGGGGCACATGCAGGGCTGGGGGCAGGGGCTGTGGGGCGGGAGTGAGGGGCACCTGCAGGGCTGGGGGGGCAGGGGCTGTGGGGCGGGAGTGAGGGGCACCTGCAGGGCTGGGGGGGCAGGGGCTGTGGGGCGGGAGTGAGGGGCACCTGCAGGGCTGGGGGCAGGGGCTGTGGGGCGGGAGTGAGGGGCACCTGCAGGGCTGGGGGGGCAGGGGCTGTGGGGCGGGAGTGAGGGGCACTGGCAGGGCTGGGGGCAGGGGCTGTGGGGCGGGAGTGAAGGGCACTGGCAGGGCTGGGGGCAGAGGATCAGGAGCGAGGGGCACTGGCAAGGCTGGAGGGGGCAGGGGGTCGGGAATGAGGGGCATCGGCACTGCTGTGGGGCAGGGAGCAGAACCGGGCTAGCCAGGGACGATGGGTCTGGCCCCGGTTGCTTTAACACATCCTGTCCCTTTCTCCCTGGCAGAAAGTGGACCCCACGGGCCAGCCGACCTGCTCCGCCCACCCCGCCCGCTTCTCCCCGGATGACAAGTACTCCCGCCACCGCATCACCATCAAGAAGCGCTTCGGGGTCCTGATGACGCAGCAGCCGCAGGCCGTCCTCTGAGCCGTCCGCCGGCACCACCGCTGAGCCGAGATGGGGCCAGGCTCCTCCCCGAAGCCGGCCCCCCGCTGTCGCCGAGACCCTCGCCTGTGTCTAGCCTCCGACTCCACAACCCTGCTCCTCTTGGCAGCAAATAAATTGTCTTGATCCCACATCATCTGTCTGGTTTGCTCCTTCCCGTTTCCTGGTCTGGCCTGCCAGGGAACACCCCCAAATCATTCCTAATTGACCTGTCTGGAGGTGCTGCTGCCAGGCCAGTTGGTTTCACCATTGCAACACATTTGTTTAAACAACTTCATCGTAGCCGGGCGGGCGATGAGATTTTTGGGTGTAAAAAGTACCAAAAGAATAATGCGCTGTAAAACTTAAAGCAAACATTCAGTTTTCTCCAAATTTCAGCTGTGGGGAGGTACCCCCTGGACTTCCCACTCGTACCACGGCGCTAGGGGATCTCTCACGTGGTTCGGGATGGGTCAGCCAGCAGGGGAAGGTGTGGGGCAGAGAGCAGGGACTTATCCGCCCCTGGTGAGGTTGACAGGGACAGCATGGGGCTTTTGGGAGTAGATCTGGAAGCAGGAACCAATTTGGCTCTTGTCAGTGGTCATTCGAAACTGGGGGGGAGACTGAGGGCCGGATGTGGCCCCCAGCTTACTTGGATCCAGCCCCTGAGACTCCGTGCCCCCCCTTCCTGCATTGGGGAGCCTGTGCTGGTGTTCCAGCCCTCTCCCCCCACTGGAGCACACATAAAAAGGGCCAGACTGGGTCAGACCAAAGGTTGATCCAGCCCAGTGTCCTGTCTGCCCACAGTGGCCAATGCCAGGTGCCCCAGAGGGAGTGACGAGAACAGATAATGATCAAGCGATCTCTCTCCTGCCATCCATCTCCACACACTGACTAACAGAGGCGAGGGACCCCATTCCTTACCCATCCTGGCTAATAGCCATTAATGGACTTAACCTCCATGAATGTATCTAGTTCTCCTTTAAACCCTGTTATAGTCTTATCCTTCACAGCCTCCTCAGGCAAGGAGTTCCACAGATTGTGCACTGTGTGAAGAACTTCCTTTGATTTGTTCTAAACCTGCTGCCCATTCATTTCATTTGGTGGCTCCTAGTTCTTACATTATGGGACCAAGTAAATAACTTTTCCTTATTCACTTTCTCCACACCAATTGTGATTTTTATAGACCTCGATCCTATCCCCCCACCGTCGCCTCTTTTCCAAGCTGAAAAAGCCCAGTCTCTTTAATTTCTCCCCATATGGGACCCGTTCCAAACCCCTCGTCATTTTAGTTGCCCTTCTCTGAGGCTAGTATATCTTTTTTGAGATGAGCCCACGTCTGTACGCAGTATTCAAGATGCGGGCGTACCAAAATCTAGGCTTTTTGCTTCTCACCGAGGGTCCGGGCTGTGGGGCAGCACTGATGGGTGGAGGGATCCATGGGGAACACGGCCGGCTCAGCAGCTCCTCAGCACCTCTTGGGGAATGCCAGGCATCGGCTTGGCGTGGAGATGGGAATTTCTATGACCGTGGGAAGGCTTGAAAATAACCTCTGTGTGAGGATTAATGTACAGCCGGGCACGAATAAGGGTGGGGACCCGACCCACGTGCTCCGTCGGCTGCCCCTTTGCAAGCAGTGGCGGGGGGATTGGCACGGGACACGTGGGCAGCCACGCGGCCCCGAGCGTGGCCCTAGAGAGCGCCTCGCCCTTGGGAGCTGTGGGGGGAAGCCAGGACAGGGATAGCAGGGGGCTGTGGGTTGAGTGTGCATGTGGGGGGGATGCCAGTAGGCTATGGGTTGGGATTCGGGATGGAGGGGCATGGCAGACCTGTGGGGAGGGGGATCCCAGGGGACTGTGGGTCGGGATGGAGGGGCAATCGGGAGGCTGGTGGTGGGGTCGGGGCCTCGCTGACCCCGGCTAGGGCCCTGCCGAGAGAGGATTGCAGGCGGCATCATCCCCTGGCATGCTACAGGCAGGGACTCAGCTCGGGGGGCTGTCTGTGGAGAAGGAAAATGGGGTGTCCCCTCCACCCTGCACATTGGGGGGGTGTTAAAAATCTTGCAGGCTGGGGGCAGGAAGCCAGGGTGACCCCCGCTTCCCTTCCCCACCACACACTCTGCACCCCCCGAGTGGCACCCTTGGACCTTCCTGAGTGGACCCCGCGCATTTACCCTTCTAATGCCCCGGCCCTGCATTTCCCCTCCCGTGTGCCCCAAATGCCCCATCGTGTTTGCACCTTCCCTATGCACCCTGACCCCCAATGCCCCTCCCCCATGCACCCTGACCCCCAATGCCCCTCCCCCACAAATGCCCCTCCCTCATGCACCTTTACCCCAATGCCCCTCCCCCACAATTGCCCCTCCCCATGCACCCTGAACCCCAATGCCCCTCCCCCACAAATGCCCCTCCCCCATGCACCCTGACCCGCAATGCCCCTCCCCCACAAATGCCCCTCCCTCATGCACCTTGACCCCAATGCCCCTCCCCCGCAATTGCCCCTCCTCCATGCACCCTGAACCCCAATGCCCCTCCCCCACAAATGCCCCTCCCCCATGCACCCTGAACCCCAATGCCCCTCCCCCACAAATGCCCCTCCTCCATGCACCCTGAACCCCAATGCCTCTCCCCCACAAATGCCCCAGCCCCATGCACCCTGACCCCCAATGCCCCTCCCCCACAATTGCCCCTCCCCCATGCACCCTGAACCCCAATGCCCCTCACCCACAAATGCCCCTCCCCCATGCACCCTGAACCCCAATGCCCCTCCCCCACAAATGCCCCTCCCCCATGCACCCTGAACCCCAATGCCCCTCCCCCACAAATGCCCCTCCCCCATGCACCCTGACCCCCAATGCCCCTCCCCCACAAATGCCCCAGCCCCATGCACCCTGACCCCAATGCCCCTCCTCCAAAAATGCCCCTCCCCCATGCACCCTGACCCCCAATGCCCCTCCCCCACAAATGCCCCTCCCCCATGCACCCTGACCCCCAATGACCATCCCCCACAAATGCCCTTTCCCCTCCCCCATGCACATTGACCCCCCCCATCATTGCCCCTCCCCCACATTTTCCTTTGCCCCCGCAGCCCGCCCCTCCCGTCTGAAAAACTACGACTCCCAGCATGCCTTGTCCTAGCCCCAGCGTGACCTCTGACCCCGCTCTTCTACCCCCCCCCCCACCGTCAACAACGAGCTCGAGCTCAACAACAGCCCTAGCGGCTCGGCCGTGCGCATGCGCCGGGAAGCGAGCCGGGAGGGGGGACCCAGCTCGCGCATTCCCCTTTCCCTGGAGCCGGCAGCAGCTGCAGCGCCGGCGCGCGGGGACCCCGCTGGAACGCTGCGGAGCAGCCGCCGGCGCGCGCCCGAGGTAAGCCGCTAACGGTCCCCAACGGCCGCCCGCGGCTTTTCCCGCGCTTTCCGAGGGGAGGGGGCGCCGCGGCGCTGGGCAGGGGGGCTGCTGCGCACGCGCAGTGCGACCCCCCCTCCCCCCCGCAAGTGGGCAGCATAGGGCACCTCCCCCGCCTCACACCCACGGGGGGGGGGGGGGTCTTGCACATCCCTTGCACCATTGTCCCACCCACTGGGGGGTTGCACGCCCCTTGCACCATTGGCCTGGTGACAGACTCTCGTGCTCCCTGTAGCACCATTATGGGGCTCTCGCACGCTCCGTGCACCATCAGTTTCGCATACGTGGTTTGCAGGCACCATTGCTGTCTTGCACGCTCCTTGCACCAGTGAGCAGCACGGGGCAGCTCTTGCACGCCCCTTGCACAGTCACTTCCTCATAGCAGAGTCCTATGCCACCCCCCTCGTGGGACTCTCGCACAGCCTTCGCACCAAATTACCTGTGCACGGGGGTCTTGCGTGCCCTTTTCACCGTTGGTTTCCCCGTATCTGGTTTGGGCATCCCTTTGCACTGTTGCTCCCTTGTAAGGCTTTCTCAGGCCTCCACAGCACGGGTGTTCACAGGGGCTTTATGTGCCTTACACCACTGATTTCCACGGCCCCCCTCCCGTTGCACACTCTGGCACTAGTTCACAGTGCCTTACCTGCTGATGGGGCTCTCACGCCCCTTCCAGTAGTGCACGACAGACCCACATCCCTTGCACTATTTTCCTCACAGAGCTGCAGCATACCCTTGTCCTGGTGATTTAGTCACAAGGGTCTTACACATTCCTTGCACCATCATTCCTTCTCTTGAGGGGTTGCTCCTCACTAGGATTTTGTGTACCCATCACAGCTCCACCCTTGGGGGGAGGGGAGTTTTCCACCATTATCCCTCTCCTGCTGTGGCTTTGCACTCTCTTGTACCCTAGGCACATTGGTGATATGCATGCACTTTCACAATTCTGTCCCCTCTATGGGGACCATATGGAGCCTTCACGTGTTCTC
Source organism: Pelodiscus sinensis (assembly GCF_052426305.1). NCBI lineage: Eukaryota > Metazoa > Chordata > Testudines > Trionychidae > Pelodiscus > Pelodiscus sinensis. The sequence continues at coordinate 3,674,171 of NC_143081.1, read as the reverse complement.
ATTGTGGGATTTCCTCATGCTCGCACGACTGTGTGCTTTCATGTGAGTTTCACTAGGACCCTAAAGGGAGTTTGTGTATCCTGGCCCTGGGATCCTCTGGAGCAGCCATATTCCCTTGCTCTGTTGAACATGCTTGCACTACTGACATTTAATAGTTACCTTCTCACCCCAGGACCCTGATGAAAAATTGCACATTTTTGGAATACTCGTGCATCATAATTGTTCCTGGACCTCATGAATTAGTTGCATATGTCCTTGCACCAGAACTTTGTTCAATAATCCTCTCTTTGCACTAGGATATTCCACCTCCTTGTACCAGAGCTGTTTGGAATAGCTGCCACCCTGCACCAGGATCCTTGCACTGTTGCACCAGGTTCACGTGGGGTGTTCGCAACCAGGGCTCTTTGGGATACTTGCTGTCCTTGCACGTTACGTCATTCACCAGTGGGTAATTCTCCATCTCGCACCTGGATCTCTTGGTCTCTCCTTCCTCCAGTGTTGCACTAGGACCGTGTGACATTCTGTTGCTGCCTTGCACTGTCACATTTCCGTAACCCACAGACCCCCTTCCTCGAACCGCCTTCCCAGCAGGATACAAACTTGCTTGTCTTGGGACACGTGAAACATTCTCCTCCGGGCCCACGGATCCTGCTGTGCACTTCTCCGAGGATTGCCTGCATGCAAATAGCCTCCAGCAAACAAATCATTAACTAAACCAGACAGCCGTGAAATATTTGCCCGGTAAACCATGGGTCAGCTCCGGTGCTCCACCTTTAGCCACACCTGCGGAAAACTCACCTGATACCGACCAGGTGTCTGGGCACCACCTTGCACCAGACCGCGAAGGCGCCACGCTCGATATGAATCCACTCAGTGACGGAACCTGCTGTTACCCTCCTAAATTATCGTTTCCCTTTTTATTTGTTGTTGTTTCTGGATGATTAGAGTTTAAAGCTACCAGGAAGTCGTTCGATTGCTCCGCGCCCGCATGCACCAACGCCACCAGTCCCCGGCCAAAATGGCTTCCGTCCGGTTCATGGTGACCCCGACGAAAATTGACGACATCCCCGGCCTCTCGGACACCAGCCCGGACCTCAGCTCCCGCTCCAGCTCTCGGGTCCGCTTCAGCTCCCGGGAGAGCGTCCCCGAGACGAGCCGCAGCGAGGGCATCAGTGATTTCTCCGGGGCTACCACCTCGGCGGCCACGGCGGCGGGCGAGCCGGCGAGCGACAAGACCTCCAACCCCCATGACGTGGCGGAAGGTAGGTGGGATGTGGCCGGTCACGTGCAGGAGCGTCATCGAGGTTGATGTAGCTGCTGGTGTGGTGATTGGAGCGGGTGTGGGAGGGTGGACAGGGACACAGGTGCATGGGAGGTGGCGCTCTCGTGCGAGAGTAGTGAGCTGCAATGGTGGCAGCGTGATCACGTTGGTGCGAGCATGGGAGAGGACACCGGACATGTCCCCAGTATTGGAAACCGAGGAAGACACTTTTATGGTTGCGTTGGAAGTGGTCCGCTCAACGTGCAACGCACGTCTTTGTGCGCCAACTTGTGTTTGCCATGGAGATGTGCACCACAATTCCTGAGTGTGCAGGAGCTGGGAAGACACCTCCTTCGGGTGCATTACGAAGGGGTGACTCCTGCATGCAGGGGAGACGGAAAAGGCTCAGTGTTATAGCTGTTGCTGGATGGGACCGTGTTTTCACGGTGGGGGGGTCATGGTGAGTTGACTCGTGGTGTCACTTGAGTGTGAATGTCTCAAGCCAGTTCCTTTTTTTTTGTTTGTTTGTTTTTCTTCCCTCGTTTTCCTGTGTGGGAAATGCTGAGCAAGGCTCAGGGGGAAATGACTCGGGAGAAGCTGAACTTCCCCTTTTATCCTGTCGATTCCCTTTTTTTAAGGCAGGCTCAAGATGAGAGAGGCGGCTGTCCTCTTGGTCACGGCTGAGTCAAAGTCGGGGTTCCTCCCCGCGGGGGCGGGGGGGTGTCAGGCGAATGAGCCCAGTGGGCACGTAGGAGCTGTGCACCACAGTGGGCGCACCCCACCCTGAAATGCGTCTGCTTCTGGGGTGAGGCCGCGGCGTCCGAGCGCGTCGGATTGCTCCTCGGTGCTGAGATGCACCCACCTCTGGTGCGGCGCGCCGGGGGCCCCCTCCGCAGCCCTGGGAGTTTAGGACAGGAAGCGGAGGAGAACTTTGAATGGCAAGGAGAGATTTTAAGAGGCAGGGGTGACTCATTTGCTGGGTTCGTGGCCCGTCTCTTGCCGTAAACGCCGGCCGTGCCAGGGCGGGCTCACGATTGCACAAGCTGGGCAGTGGGGTAAACTCTGACTCAGCAGCTGGAGGGGCGCTTACAGAGCCGCCCAGGGTCAGCCTGGGGCGGGGTGGGAGCCGGTGTGCTACGGAGGCATCCCGTTTTCCACCCCCTGAGCCGGCCAGAAGCTGCCATCCTGGACCCCCTCCTTTACTAGCTGGCTCGGTCCCACGTTAAGCTGTGGGTTGTCCCCCTCCATCCCTGGTGCATCTCCTCTCACGCCCCGTTCACGAGGCCTGGCCTCAGCCCCCCTGCCGCAGGGGCCAAGCTGATCGGCAGCGGGGTGGGGGCAGGAAGGGAGAGCAGGCGTACGGCTATTGCCCGGTTCACACGCGTGTGCCCCAGAGCCCCCCCCACTGGGCTGTCCCCTCACCGTATCGTCACGGCCGAGGCGTGGAACGCCGCCAACCTCGCCTCCGAGGGCTGCGGGAAATGAGCACGCAGGTACGCGTGTGCGAGGCTTGCAGCCGGAGAACAGATGGGAGCAGACAGCCAGGGCCTCGGGAACGCCGTGTCCCCAGCCCGGCGGTGGCTTTATCTCCCCGGGGGAGGCTGGCTCCGTGCCCCCGTCGTCCTTGGGGCGGATGGGGAGTGGGGAGAAGGCCCTGCGGTGTGAACGGCCGCGGGAAAATGACCCCCCGACCTGAGAACCCGTTGGCCTCCCTGCTGGGCTGTCTCCCCCCGCCCCATGTTGTGCATCCCCCCCCGCAGCTCCCCTCCTTCCCCCATCATCCCATGACAAATGGCCTTTGTGCAGCTCCTGCCTACGCCTGTTCCTCCGCTCCGCAGACAGCGAGACGGGCTGGGAGAGCATGCAGCCGGTGTGTGTGGGGGGAACCTGCTTCCCCACCCCTCTCCTCCAACTCCAGTCCTCACCTGCAGCTCCCAGCCAACGTTCCCACTAATCTTTTCCCCACCCACGTGTGGATTAAATTTTGTGCACCAAGACGCGCGGCTGTGCACCACCCGTAGACACACACGCTGTGGGCGCTCTGCCTCTCACCGGGGTGGCATTCGGATGCTTGGGATACAGGAAAGTCGGCCCCCCCGTCGGCTCCAGCCCCCCTCCCGTTCCACGTGAACGCACATCCTGGTGTGTTGTGTGGTTTGGCCCGTTGATGGCAGCAGAAATAAAGTGGGAAAGGTGCCGGGCCGGGAACCAGGAATTGGCCGGAAGACGGGAGCTAAGGCCACAGGTCTGTGCTGCCATGAAGGCAGCTTGTGTCTGTGTCTGCAGGGCCGTGCTTTTCCCCCCTGAAGCCAGAAGGCCTGCTACACGCTATAATAACTCCACCTCCACGAGGGGCTTCGGTGCACGTGGTAAGGGTGACGCAGCGGCTGTGTAGACCCTGCATTACCTGCCTCCGCTCCTGCCCCAAACGGGGCTAGCGGCTGTTGGCTCCTCCCAGGAGCGGCAGGTTTGCAGAAATGTCCGTGGTCCCCACAGCCTGCACCCCCCCTCCATCCAAATTCCCTCCCCTACCACCCGCCTAAGGGCCTGGGCGGGATGCAGGCTGTGGAAAAGGATTTGGGTGCAGGCTGTGTGGGGGGAGTGTGGGTGCAAGAGGAGGCCTGGGGTGCGTGTGCGGGGCTGGAGTCTGCATGCAAGCTCTGGGCTGGGGGTGGGGGTGCAGGAAGGGGTGAGGGGCACAGGCTTTGGGAAGGAATTTGGGGGTTGGGGGGGTGCAGGAGTTTGGGAGAGGAACAGGGTGGGGGGAGGCTCTGGGAGGGTGTGAGGGGATGCAGGGGTGCTGCACTCCACCCAGAGAACACCCCTCTGGGGCGTGGGGGGAGCACACCCCTCATGGGCTGGGGAAGACGTGGGGATCTGTTGACGGCCATGCGGAGGGAGCTTCAGGAAAGCGCTCTGCATTGCTGGCCAGGATTTCAGGGGGGCGGCCAATGGGGCAGGGGGAGAAACCTGGCCCCAAAATTTGGTAGGGCCAGGAATATTCCTGCTGCTTGGAGACCAGGGCCTCACAGAACTTCCCCCTTCCATCCTGGCACTGAGGGGCCGTCAGGGCTGTCCTGGTGAGGGATCAGTGGCGGCGAAGGAGAGCGTGAGACTCCAGCTCTCCTCCCTCTCCCCCGGCCCTCGCTGGGTGTCCGCATCGGGGCGCCAGCTATCAGCCCCAGAAGCGGGGCCCGCAGGGGGAGCCCCCCTCCTCTCGCCCTGGGGCCGAGAGCCCGGCACCCGTCTCCCTTTGGCAGCCAGGAGCCGACCCGCCGTGAAACTGACGTCCTTGTCAGTTTCAGCGCTGCTGTTAGTGGGCGTTTCCCTTCCCTTGCCTGCAGGGCTCCCCGAGGGGAGGGGGTTCAGACCCCCACAGGCTGACAGCCGGAGCCCATGGGGAGCCCTGAGGGGAGGGGGCTCAGACCCCTGCAGGCGGACAGCCGGAGCCCAAGCCAAAATAAGGGCAGCCATGAAACGGACGAGACTGGCCGTTTCGCTGCGGGTTGCTGCTGTGAAATCGCGCTTCCTCCCGGGCTCGTTCCCAGGCAGGGGTGTGCGCCGTGGGTCCAGCCCCCTGGCCTGGCGTTTCCGGCACCGGCGGCTTCTGAACTGATTAGGACCTTGCCCTAATCGCGGAATAAATAGGGAGGGCGCGGCAGGGAGGGAAAAGGCCACCGTGCTCTGGAGTTTGCCCTGCCTGCCCGTCCTCCTGCGCTAACCCGCCAGGCCCTGCTCCTCTGCCCGTGCAGGGAACAGGACCCAGGCCCACCCCCCGGCTCTAACCACTAGGCTCCACTCTCCTCCTAGTGCGGGGAACAGACCCCAGGAGTCCTGCCGCCTCCACCCCCAACCTACTAGACTCAGCTCCCTGCCCAGAGCTAGGGAGAGAACCCAGGAGTCCTGCCTCCCCACAACTCCCTTCCCCACACACACCCGCTCTAACCACTATACTCTGCTCCTTGCCTGGAGCTGTCCTGTCTCCCCACCCTTTGCACTAAACACTAGACTCCACTTCCCTTCCAGCACAAGGAACAGAACCCAGGGGTCCTGCCTTCCAACGCCACCGCCCCCCTGCTCTAACCACTAGGCCCTGCTCCTTGCCTGGAGCTGTCCTGCCTCCCACCCACCTCCTCTAACCACTAGACCCCACTTTCCTTCCAGCGTAGGGAAGGGGACCCAGGCATCCTGGGTCCCAGAAACCCTCCCTCTGCTCTAACCACTAGGCCTCACTCTCCTTCTAATGCAGGGCACAGAACTCAGGAGTCCTGCCGCTTCCCAACAACCCTCCCCCCCCCACACACACACTCCCACTCTAACCACTAGACTCTGCTCCTTGCCCCGAGCTGTCCTGCCTCCCAACTGCGTCTGCTCTAACCACTAGACCCCGCTCCTCTTCCAGCACAGCTGATACGGCCTAGGGGTCTTAATCCGATTCTGCCGTGCCTCTCCGAAAGCCACGCTACCGCGCAGGTGGCTGGAGACGTCTCTGTCCCAGCAGAGGAGCCGTGGGGCTGTTCCCCAGAGCTGGCCGCATGGCTCCCTGCCTCGCCCCGGTGTCTGGGGGCCAGGAGAGTGGAAGCCCTTGTAGGTGGAGCCGTTAATCCTCTTACTGCCAGTAACACTCACACGCTGCAGGGGAGGGCGTGTCCCCCCCCACGCACTATCCCGCCCCTTCCCCTCCGGCCTGCTGGTCACCTGATCACCAGCGTTTCCAGTCCCCGTGCACTGGGGAGGGGGGGGGGAGTTAGTGCCGAAAATGCCTCACTTCACTGTCACCAAGGTGGAGGACGAGGAGGGTGGCGTGGAAGAAGGGGGCCAGGGAGGAGGTGCCCCGGCCGGCGTCTGGATCCCCAGCGAGAGCCTGGTGTCAGGTGAGCCGTGGTGTAAACACGCCCCGTTAATCTGCTGAACCTGCAGCTGCCTGGGTTGTCTGCTCGGTCTCCGTGTGTGTGCATGGGGTGGATTTCTCTTCAGTCCCCCCCTTCCCTGATACAAACTCCCTCCGCTCTCCTCGCAGCCTCCCCTGGGGTCTTTTTTTGCACGGCTGGATCGTCTGTTAATCACCAACCCTGCTAGTGGTTAGTGAAAAGTGTGCTCTAGTGTGGGGCGGGGAGAGATCTGGCTTCTTCCTGTTGCTGACGGTGTGCTTTCTCTGCCGGCTGGGGGTCTAACCTGAGATCCGCAGCCCCCCGATCTCCTTGGGAAGATCCCCCGGTTGTGGGCCAGGCCCGGAGACCCTGGTGGAGATGGGGGCGTGAGAGGGCGCCCCGTGCACGCTGTAATAGGGTCTGGAGAGCAGGAGTTGCGAAGGGATCTGAGGGGCGAGTAGCTGGGGTGATGTGGGGCCGGGCCAAACCATGTGGCACCCTCTTCCGCTGCCTGCCCCAAACCCCGGTGGCAGCTCGGTGAACCAACCTCCCCACCCCAGAGGTGGCTGCATCTCCGTCCCTGTGCAGTCTCGCCGGGCCGGGGGCAGGTTGCACGCTCTGGGGGAGCTCTTGCTGAATCTGTCCCTGCTTTGGGCTTGCCCGCAGGCGCCGGGCTGTGCCGGCTCGGCCCCTTCCTCCCGCCGGGAACCTCCGTCCCTCCCCGACCAGGCGCTGCGTCGTTCCCGCTGTGCCCGGATCTCCACGGGGCAGAGACGCGGGCCCGGCCTTGAGCGTGGCTTTTCTCCGCTGGGGTGGGGTTAACGCATCGCGGTGTTACTCCGGCTCCCTAGGCGGGACGCCTCTCGCGGTGGCTCTGGGAGGGGAGCGGTGCCTAGTGGGTAGCGCGGGAGCAGCTGGAGAGGGTTCTATCCCAACCTCCGGGGTTTCTGGTCCACCCGTTCTCCCCCCCCCCCACCCTGGATTGGGGCAGGAGGGGGAAAAGCGACCGTCTGTCTTCCGCAGGACGTCACCTCTACCCCGCCTCCTGTCACCGCAGCCTGGCTAATTCGATGTAGCGCCAGCCGGGTGGGCAGCCAGGGATTATTATATCCCAAGCCCCAGGCTTCCTGCCAGCCCACCCTCTGCTTCTTGTGCTGCTTATCGGCTACGTGCAGAGGAGATGGCCTCCAAAGCGGCCTGGCTAGGACAGTCCTCCAGGCAGCACAGCCGCTCAGATGACCTGCGGAGAGCCAGAATTCCTGGGTTCTCTTCCTCCCCGGGGGGCCGAGGGTCTAGTGGTTAGCGCAGGAGGCTCTGGGAGTCGGGATTCCTGCTTCTTTTCTTAGCAGGAAGTGCCAAACGCTCAGCCATGAAACTCACGTCCCAGCTGCTTGTTTTGTTCGTCTTGAAGGTGCTGCCGGACGATTTGTGGTTGGTTTTTTTCTAAAAGTTTTTCCACTGACCGACTAACTCGGCTCCCTCTCTGAAGCTTACGGTCTCAGACCGTGAGAATTTTCGAGTCGCTGCGGGTCGTTCTCTGGAAACATCCGCTCCGTGCGCCGCGGCAGTCAAAACAGCACACCGAATGTTAGGAATCCTTAAAAAAGGGATGGAGAATAAGACCGAGAATATCTTATTGCCTCTGTATAAGTCCATGGGACGCCCTCCTCTTGAATGCTGCGTACAGATGTGGTCGCTCCATCTTAAAAAAGATCTATTGGCATTGGAAAAGGTTCAGAAAAGGGCATCAAAAATGATGAGGGGTTTGGAACGGGTAAATATGAAGAGAGATTAAAAAGACTTGGACTTTTCAGCTTGGAAAAGAGGAGACTAAGGGGGGGATAGGATAGAGGTCTGTACAGTCATGACAGGTGTGAAAAAAGTGAATAAGGAAAAGTTGTTCCCATAACGTAAGAACTAGGGGTCACCCCATGAAATGAATAGGTGGCCGTTTTAAAACCAAAGGAAGGTTTTCTTCATGCAGCGCAGAATCAACCTGTGGAACTCCTTGCCAGTGGATGTGGTGAAGATCAGGACTTGAACTGGGGTCAAAAAACATAAGAATATAAGAACGGCCGTACTGGGTCAGACCAAAGGTCCTTCTAGCCCAGTAGCCTGTCTGCCGAAAGTGGCCAGCACCAGGTGCCCCAGAGAGGGTGGACCGAAGACAACGATCAAGCGATTTGTCTCCTGCCATCCCTCTCCAGCCTCTGACAAACAGAGGCCAAGGACACCATTTTATCCCCTGGCTAATAGCCTTTTATGGACCTAACCTCCATGAAATTATCTAGCTTTTCTTTAAACTCTATTATAGTCCTAGCCTTCACAGCCTCCTCTGGCAAGGAGTTCCACAGGTTGACAACACGCTGTGTGAAGAAGAACTTTCTTTTATTAGTTTTAAACCTGCTACCCATTAAGAAAGAGCTAGATACGTTCATGGAGGTTAGGTCCATCGATGCGTACTAGCCAGGATGGGTAGGGAGGGTGTCCCTGCCTCTGTCTGTCAGAGGCTGGGAATGGGTGACGGGGGAGGGATCGCTTGATGGTTCCCTGTTCTGTTCCCTCCCTCTGGGGCACCTGGCCTTGGCCACCACCAGCCGACAGGACACTGAGCTGGATGGACCGTTGGTCTGACTCGGTCTGACCGTTCTCACGTAAATCTGGTCCCCCCCCCAGGGATCAGATTTACCCTATGCTCCGCAGTCCCCCTACAATAACCTTGTGATCTCTCCCCCCCCGTCTTCCCCCCATGGCTCCTTTTTGGGTCCTTTTTGCAACGCCCTGCGTGTGGAGCTTCGAATCTCTGACATCGGGAAACCGACACGTTTTGAAATCCCACCCCCATGGAATTGACCGAAATGGACCTAAATTGGGGAGGGCTGGAAGTATAAAGTTGGGCAAAGGGGGTGGGGGACTGAAATGCCCCTTGCTCTCCAGAGTGCAGGGCAAGATCCCAGCAATCCCCAGTCGTCCTGGGCTGTTCCCCGTCCCTGCGAGCTGGGACAAAGCCGCTGATCTGGCGCCAGACCCTGCCTCATCGGCTGGGAATGAGCGGCAGGCCCGGGAGGGGGAGCGATGGGACTGGACTCTCATTCCCTTTGTCTCTTCTGGCCGGTGAATCCTTTCCCCAGAGCCCGGGGGAGGTGGGAACTCAACAAAGCTTTGATTCATAGCCCGTCCTGACCACCCTCGCCTCCCCCCGCCGCGTCCTTCAGTCACGTTGCTGTTTCGGTCGAGTGACACGAAAAAATCGGGTCGGATGGGCGCGCTCGGCCCCTCCGCGGTCCAGCCCGCCCCGTGTGCGTCCAAGCGGGAGACGAACCGGTTTCCTGCCCGGCCACTTTTCTGCATGGCGTGGCCTGGAATTGTATCTGGACCCCAGTGAAACTCCCCACCAGGGTACCCCTTTTCCAGCCTTTAAAACTAGCCAGTTCCCCCTCCTGGGCCTGGAGCAATGCCCCCTCTAGAGGGAAACCACTCCCTGGCCCTTGCTTTGTAATCACGGTGAGCGTTCCCTGTAAACTCGGGCCAGGTTCCCCCGGCGGATGAGCAGAGCGCCCACAAATGTGTATTCGGTTCGACTGGTGGTGCACGGTGCACATGACAAAATGCATTCCGCGCTAGGGCCGCGACTGCTTCACCCTGTCCGTGGTGGACCCAGTCCCGCTACAGGCTGGGACGGGGGCTTTCCAGCCCATGTGGGCAGGACTGGCCCCCCTTCCGCCCCCCCAAAATTGATTAACCAGTTACACAGGATTTTACAGCCCCGTCCCACAGGGGGATGCGAAAGATTGGGGGGAACCGTGATTTCTTTTTGATGATTGCATCTCTCTTTTTCAGTTTTGAAATCCTGCTCTGAAAGCGCCGTCCCCGTCCCTTCCTCGTCCCCGTCCCTTCCTCGTCCCCGTCCCTTCCTCGTCCCCGTCCCTTCCTCGTCCCCGTCCCTTCCTCGGCTGCGTGTGTCAGGGGAGGAGAGTTATTTTTACCCATCCTTTTTGACAGTTGGTTTTTCATTCCTTTGCTTTCTTCTTCTTTTGTGATTCATTTTTCCCTCCCCACCCCCATCTTCTGTTTGATTTTCAGACGTGAGTCAAACCTCCATCACAGGGGAACAGTGTCAGCTCTTAGGTACAGTATGGCTCAGGAGTCGTGCGCGTGTCTCTCTCTCTGCGCTGGGCCGGAGGAGCATGTGTGCGTGTCTGTGTGTATTTGTGCTGCCTGCTGGCTTTGTGTGTGTGCGTCTGTCCCTGCGGCCCCCTCGCTGCGTGTGTGCGTTTCCTCCTTGATCTCGCTGCTCTAGGAGGAGGGTTATTGACGTCCCCCCTTCTGCAAAGTCCTCTTTTCCTGGATCCAGCTGTTCCTGGGGTCTTTGCGGGTGCCAAACCAGGTGTGGCTTTCTTCTCGGTCCCTGAGTTCGTGGGGAGGCACGCCGGCTGGCGGGAGAACTCGGGGGTTTATTTCAGCCTCTGGCGCCTTGGGGAGACCCGTCCCACCCCCTGTGGCCCAGCACCCCGTTGTGCCAAGCTGAAGGAGTCTGCCTTGGCTTCTCCCCCCGGGTGAGTCCCGGCTCTCCCTGCGCAAACACGCACGGCAGCTGCACACGCCGCGGTGCCGTGGGCCGACAGGAGTGGGCGGCCCTGACGGGGCGTTGCAGGGAGTGGGGCTGGGGAGTTGGTGGGCACCCTGCCCCCCAGGGAGCAGTTGTTCCTGTGGGGCCGGACGATATTGGAACAGGCGGGACTCACCCAGGGTCAACAGGCAGAGAGGGGCGGGTCCCAGGGTGGGATCTGGCGGGGCTGGAGGGCAGGATTCCTGGGTGCAGCTGGGGGAGGGGAGTCTCGTCCAGTGGTTAGCAAAGGGAGGGGAACTCCCCAGGTGGGATCCAGCGGGGCTGGGGGGCAGGATTCCCGGGCGCAGCTGGGGGAGGGGAGTCTCGTCCAGTGGTTAGCGCAGGGAGGGGAACTCCCCAGGTGGGATCCAGCGGGGCTGGGGGGCAGGATTCCCGGGCGCAGCTGGGGGAGGGGAGTCTCGTCCAGTGGTTAGCGCAGGGAGGGGAACTCCCCAGGTGGGATCCAGCGGGGCTGGGGGGCAGGATTCCCGGGTGCAGCTGGGGGAGGGGAGTCTCGTCCAGTGGTTAGCGCAGGGAGGGGAACTCCCCAGGTGGGATCCAGCGGGGCTGGGGGGCAGGATTCCCGGGCGCAGCTGGGGGAGGGGAGTCTCGTCTAGTGGTTAGTGCAGGGAGGGGAACTCCCCAGGTGGGATCCGGCGGGGCTGGGGGGCAGGATTCCCGGGCGCAGCTGGGGGAGGGGAGTCTCGTCTAGTGGTTAGCGCAGGGAGGGGAACTCCCCAGGTGGGATGCAGCGGGGCTGGGGGGCAGGATTCCCGGGCGCAGCTGGGGGAGGGGAGTCTCGTCTAGTGGTTAGCGCAGGGAGGGGAACTCCCCAGATGGGATCCGGCGGGGCTGGGGGGCAGGATTCCCGGGTGCAGCTGGGGGAGGGGAGTCTCGTCTAGTGGTTAGCGCAGGGAGGGGAACTCCCCAGGTGGGATGCAGCGGGGCTGGGGGGCAGGATTCCCGGGTGCAGCTGGGGGAGGGGAGTCTCGTCTAGTGGTTAGCGCAGGGAGGGGAACTCCCCAGGTGGGATCCGGCGGGGCTGGGGGGCAGGATTCCCGGGCGCAGCTGGGGGAGGGGAGTCTCGTCCAGTGGTTAGCGCAGGGAGGGGAACTCCCCAGGTGGGATCCAGCGGGGCTGGGGGGCAGGATTCCCGGGTGCAGCTGGGGGAGGGGAGTCTCGTCCAGTGGTTAGCGCAGGGAGGGGAACTCCCCAGGTGGGATCCAGCGGGGCTGGGGGGCAGGATTCCCGGGTGCAGCTGGGGGAGGGGAGTCTCGTCTAGTGGTTAGCGCAGGGAGGGGAACTCCCCAGGTGGGATCCAGCGGGGCTGGGGGGCAGGATTCCCGGGTGCAGCTGGGGGAGGGGAGTCTCGTCTAGTGGTTAGCGCAGGGAGGGGAACTCCCCAGGTGGGATCCGGCGGGGCTGGGGGGCAGGATTCCCGGGCGCAGCTGGGGGAGGGGAGTCTCGTCTAGTGGTTAGCGCAGGGAGGGGAACTCCCCAGGTGGGATCCAGCGGGGCTGGGGGGCAGGATTCCCGGGTGCAGCTGGGGAAGGGGAGTCTCGTCTAGTAGTTAGCGCAGGGAGGGGAACTCCCCAGGTGGGATCCAGCGGGGCTGGGGGGCAGGATTCCCGGGTGCAGCTGGGGGAGGGGAGTCTCGTCGAGTGGTTAGCGCAGGGAGGGGAACTCCCCAGGTGGGATCCAGTGGGGCTGGGGGGCAGGATTCCCGGGCGCAGCTGGGGGAGGGGAGTCTTGTCTAGTGGTTAGCGCAGGGAGGGGAACTCCCCAGGTGGGATCCAGTGGGGCTGGGGGGCAGGATTCCCGGGCGCAGCTGGGGGAGGGGAGTCTTGTCCAGTGGTTAGCTCAGGGAGGGGAACTCCCCAGGTGGGATCCAGTGGGGCTGGGGGGCAGGATTCCTGGGCGCAGCTGGGGGAGGGGAGTCTCGTCCAGTGGTTAGCGCAGGGAGGGGAACTCCTCAGGTGGGATGTAGCGGGGCTGCGGGGCGCAGCTGGGGGAGGGGAGTCTCGTCCAGTGGTTAGCGCAGGGAGGGGAACTCCCCAGGTGGGATGCAGCAGGGCTGGGGGGCAGGATTCCCGGGCGCAGCTGGGGGAGGGGAGTCTCGTCTAGTGGTTAGCGCAGGGAGGGGAACTCCCCAGGTGGGATCCAGCGGGGCTGGGGGGCAGGATTCCCGGGCGCAGCTGGGGGAGGGGAGTCTTGTCTAGTGGTTAGCGCAGGGAGGGGAACTCCCCAGGTGGGATCCAGCGGGGCTGGGGGGCAGGATTCCCGGGTGCAGCTGGGGGAGGGGAGTCTTGTCTAGTGGTTAGCGCAGGGAGGGGAACTCCCCAGGTGGGATCCAGCGGGGCTGGGGGGCAGGATTCCCGGGTGCAGCTGGGGGAGGGGAGTCTTGTCTAGTGGTTAGCGCAGGGAGGGGAACTCCCCAGGTGGGATCCAGCGGGGCTGGGGGGCAGGATTCCCGGGCGCAGCTGGGGGAGGGGAGTCTCGTCTAGTGGTTAGCGCAGGGAGGGGAACTCCCCAGGTGGGATCCGGCGAGGCTGGGGGGCAGGATTCCCGGGTGCAGCTGGGGGAGGGGAGTCTCGTCCAGTGGTTAGCGCAGGGAGGCGGGTTTCTGCGGACTGTGGGTCTCTGTTTCCGTGTCGGGGAGTCGGTGCCGCTGGAGGGGCAGCGGCTGGCTGGGCTCTGGGGGGGCTCTGGCACCGGCCGCCCCCCCCAGCCGGCTGCCCCTCACGCCGGGCTGGACCCCTTGTCTCCCCCAGACCCCGGGCGCAAGAAGGACATCTACCTCAATAACATCAACTACGAGGATGGGGACGAGTACTTCGACAAGAACCTGGCGCTCTTCGAGGTACCGGGGGGCGGGGGGGCGCCGGGGCCGGGCGGGAGGGGGGCCCGCGGGCGCCCCTGTGAGACGCTGACCCCCGTGTGGCCCCCTGCCGTCCCGCAGGAGGAGATGGACACCCGGCCCAAGGTGTCCTCCCTGCTCAACCGCATGGCCAACTACACCAACCTGACCCAGGGGGTGCGCGAGCACGAGGAGGCCGAGAACATGGCCCTGGGGAAGAAGAAGCCCACCAAGGTGAGGCCAGTGGGGGGGTGCCGGGGGGGAGGGGCATTGGCAGAGCTGGGGGGGAGGGGGCAGGGATGAGATGACGGGGTGCCGGGGGGAGGGGCATTGGCAGAGCTGGGAGGTAGCGGGGGCAGGGATGAGATGACGGGGTGCCGGGGGGGAGGGGCATTGGCGGAGCTGGGGGGTAGCGGGGGGCGGGGATGAGATGACGGGGTGCCGGGGGGGAGGGGCATTGGCGGAGCTGGGGGGTAGCGGGGGGCAGGGAGGAGATGACGGGGTGCCGGGGGGGAGGGGCATTGGCGGAGCTGGGGGGTAGCGGGGGGCAGGGATGAGATGACGGGGTGCCGGGGGGGAGGGGCATTGGCGGAGCTGGGGGGTAGCGGGGGGCGGGGATGAGATGACGGGGTGCCGGGGGGGAGGGGCAGGGGCATTGGCGGAGCTGGGGGGTAGCGGGGGGCGGGGATGAGATGACGGGGTGCCGGGGGGGAGGGGCATTGGCGGAGCTGGGGGGTCGCGGGGGTCGCGGGGCAAGACGGGGGGGTAGGGGCGCCCGACAGCAGCCCCTCTGCGTCTGTCCCCGCCCCGGAGCGGGGTCCTGCCCCCCTCAGCCTCTCCCTTTGCAGACCCCGCAGATGGGCACCTTCATGGGCGTCTACCTGCCCTGCCTGCAGAACATCTTCGGGGTGATCCTCTTCCTGCGCCTCACCTGGGTGGTGGGCACGGCCGGGGTGCTGCAGGCCTTCGCCATCGTCCTCATCTGCTGCTGCTGCGTGAGTCCCCCCCCCGGCCCCCCCGCCCCCCGTCCGCCCCCCCCCCCCCCGTCCCGCCCCCCTCCTCTAACCGCGCCCCCGTCTCTGCCTCCCCGCAGACGCTGCTCACCGCCATCTCCATGAGCGCCATCGCCACCAATGGGGTCGTGCCAGGTGAGTGGGCCCTGCCCTGGGCCCATCCCCTTGGCCTCGGGCCTTCCCGGCGCTGGGGGGTTCCTTCCTGCCCCCCGTCGCACCCGGCCCTGGAGCCTGCGGATGGGGATCCCACTGGACGCCCCCGGCTGCTCCCCGACGCCCCCTCTCTCTCTCTCTAGCGGGGGGCTCGTACTTCATGATCTCCCGGGCCCTAGGCCCCGAGTTCGGGGGCGCCGTGGGGCTCTGCTTCTACCTGGGCACCACCTTCGCCGCCGCCATGTACATCCTGGGCGCCATCGAGATCTTCCTGGTGAGCGCGCTGCCCCTCGGGGGGTTGGGGGGGGACGGGCTGGCTTGCCCCCCAGCGGTGACGTCTCTCTCTGCCCCCCCAGATGTACATGGCCCCCCAGGCGGCCATCTTCCGCAGCGCCGACCCGCTGAAGGAGTCGGGGGCCCTGCTGAACAACATGCGGGTCTACGGCTCGGCCTTCCTGGTGCTCATGGTGCTGGTGGTCTTCGTGGGCGTGCGCTACGTCAACAAGTTCGCCTCCCTCTTCCTGGCCTGCGTCATCGTCTCCATCCTGGCCATCTACGCCGGGGCCGTCAAGTCCTCCTTCGCCCCGCCCCACTTCCCGTAGGTGCCCGGCGCGCGGGGGGCGGGCGGGAGCGCAGGGCCCATCTCCCACCGTCTTTCTCCCTCCCGCCCGGCGCAGGGTCTGCATGCTGGGCAACCGCACCCTGTCCGGCCAGCGCGTCGACATCTGCGCCAAGACCCGGGACGAGGGCAACCTCACGGTGCCCACCCGCCTCTGGGGCCTCTTCTGCAACGGCAGCAAGCAGCTCAACGCCACCTGCGACGAGTACTTCGCCCACAACAACGTCACCGCCGTCCCGGGCATCCCCGGCTTGGCCAGCGGGATCCTCGCCGGTGAGGGCCGAGCCGGGCTGGACCCGCCCCGCGACGCCCCAGGAGCCGAGCACCACTGCTCCCGGGGCCTGGGCTGGGGGGTGGGACCCAGGCGTCCGGGACGCCAAATCTAGGAGACCCTGCAGCTCCCGTCCTGGGGGGTGGGACCCAGGCGTCCGGGACGCCAAATCTAGGAGACCCTGCAGCTCCCGTCCTGGGGGTGGGACCCAGGCGTCCGGGACGCCAAATCTAGGAGACCCTGCAGCTCCCGTCCTGGGGGGTGGGACCCAGGCGTCCGGGACGCCAAATCTAGGAGACCCTGCAGCTCCCGTCCTGGGGGTGGGACCCAGGCGTCCGGGACGCCAAATCTAGGAGACCCTGCAGCTCCCGTCCTGGGGGTGGGACCCAGGCGTCCGGGACGCCAAATCTAGGAGACCCTGCAGCTCCCGTCCTGGGGGTGGGACCCAGGCGTCCGAGACGCCAAATCTAGGAGACCCTGCAGCTCCCGTCCTGGGGGGTGGGACCCAGGCATCCGAGACGCCAAATCTAGGAGACCCTGCAGCTCCCGTCCTGGGGGTGGGACCCAGGCATCCGAGACGCCAAATCTAGGAGACCCTGCAGCTCCCGTCCTGGGGGGGGGGACCCAGGCGTCCGGGACGCCAAAACTAGGAGACCCTGCAGCTCCCGTCCTGGGGGGTGGGACCCAGGCGTCCGGGACGCCAAATCTAGGAAGTTCTGAGGCTCCTGGCACTGCTTGGAAAATTGGGAAAGGGGGAATGGGGGATCTCAGGCGTCCGGGA
Organism: Pelodiscus sinensis; assembly: GCF_052426305.1. Classification (NCBI taxonomy): domain Eukaryota; kingdom Metazoa; phylum Chordata; order Testudines; family Trionychidae; genus Pelodiscus; species Pelodiscus sinensis. The sequence goes on along the minus strand of NC_143081.1, from coordinate 3,657,736 downwards.
CAGCATCCCTAGGGGGCCCTACAGCTCCCAGCCCTGGCAGGGGTTGGGGGGGGGACTCGGGTGTCCGGGAAGGCAGTGTGGGGTGCTCCTGGCCAAAAGCCCCCCGCCCCGACTTGTGCAGATCGAATCGGCGACAGGGCATCGGGGGCAGGCTGGTCCAGCCCCGCGGCCCCAGCCCCTCCTCTCTCCCCGCAGAGAACCTCTGGGGCAGCTACCTGCAGAAGGGGGAGATCCTGGAGAAAGCCTCGGCCCCCTCGGTCGACGTGCTGGGGGCCATGAGCCAGGAGTACGTGCTGGCCGACATCACCACCTCCTTCACCCTGCTCGTGGGCATCTTCTTCCCCTCCGTCACCGGTGAGCGCCGCCGCGGGGGGTGGGGGGGGGGACCCCGGCGTCCGGGAGGTGCTCACCCGGCCCCGTCTCTCCCGCAGGGATCATGGCCGGCTCCAACCGCTCCGGGGACCTGAAGGATGCCCAGAAATCCATCCCCATCGGCACCATCCTGGCCATCCTCACCACCTCCTTCGTCTGTATCCTGCCGGGGCTGGTGCGGCCGGGGGGGGGGGGGGTCCCCGGAGGGGGGGGGGGTCCCCTGACCTCCTCGCTGTGACCCAGGGCCCACGCCCGCCTTGACTCTGCGCCGGCCCAGATCTCAGCAACGTGGTCCTGTTCGGGGCCTGCGTCGAAGGCGTGGTGCTGCGGGACAAGTGAGTATGGGGGGGCCTTGCCCCATGGCTCCTGGCACTGTGGGCCCCCCCCCCGCCCCCCGCTGACGGTCTCTCCCCGGCCGCAGGTTTGGCGAGGCCGTGCGCGGGAACCTGGTGGTGGGGACCCTCTCCTGGCCCTCCCCCTGGGTCATCGTCATCGGCTCCTTCTTCTCCACCTGTGGGGCGGGGCTGCAGAGCCTCACCGGCGCCCCCCGGCTCCTGCAGGCCATCGCCAAGGACAACATCATCCCCTTCCTGCGGGTAAGAGTGCGCCCGCGTGGCTCGGCCCCCCGCAGGGCAGGGCCCCGCGGTGTCGTGTGTGGCTGTGTCCCGGCTGCCTCGCCCCAGAGCTGGCCGCATCTCTGCACCGGGCAGTGTTATGTGAGGCTGTCTCCCGGCTGCCTCGCCCCAGAGCTGGCCGCATCTCAGCACCGGGCAGTGTTATGTGAGGCTGTCTCCCGGCTGCCTCGCCCCAGAGCTGGCCGCATCTCAGCACCGGGCAGTGTTATGTGAGGCTGTCTCCCGGCTGCCTCGCCCCAGAGCTGGCCGCATCTCAGCACCGGGCAGTGTTATGTGTGGCTGTGTCCCGGCTGCCTCGCCCCAGAGCTGGCCGCATCTCCGCACCGGGCAGTGTTACGTGAGGCTGTCTCCCGGCTGCCTCGCCCCAGAGCTGGCCGCATCTCAGCACCGGGCAGTGTTACGTGAGGCTGTCTCCCGGCTGCTTCGCCCCAGAGCTGGCCGCATCTCTGCACCGGGCAGTGTTATGTGTGGCTGTCCTGCCGCTGCCCCGACCCAGAGTCAACCGCATCTCAGCACCGGGCAGTGTTATGTGTGGCTGTCTCCCAGCTGCCTCGCCCCAGAGCTGGCCGCATCTCTGCACCGGGCAGTGTTATGTGTGGCTGTCCCCCGGCTGCCCCGGCCCAGAGCTGGCCGCATCTCAGCACCGGGCAGTGTTATGTGAGGCTGTCCCCCTGCTGTCCCGGCCCAGAGCTGGCCGCATCTCAGCACCGGGCAGTGTTATGTGAGGCTGTCCCCCTGCTGTCCCGGACCAGAGCTGGCCGCATCTCAGCACCGGGCAGTGTTATGTGAGGCTGTCCCCCTGCTGTCCCGGACCAGAGCTGGCCGCATCTCAGCACCGGGCAGTGTTACGTGTGGCTGTCCCCCGGCTGCCCCGGCCCAGAGCTGGCCGCATCTCTGCACCGGGCAGTGTTGTGTGTGGCTGTCCTGCCGCTGCCCCGACCCAGAGTCAACCGCATCTCAGCACCGGGCAGTGTTATGTGTGGCTGTCTCCCGGCTGCCTCGCCCCAGAGCTGGCCGCATCTCAGCACCGGGCAGTGTTGTGTGTGGCTGTCCTGCCGCTGCCCCGACCCAGAGTCAACCGCATCTCAGCACCGGGCAGTGTTATGTGTAGCTGTCCCCCAGCTACTTTGCCCCAGAGCTGGCCGCATCTCAGCACCAGGCAGTGTTATGTGTAGCTGTCCCCCAGCTGCCTCGCCCCAGAGCTGGCCGCATCTCAGCACCGGGCAGTGTTATGTGTGGCTGTCCCCCAGCTGCCTCGCCCCAGAGCTGGCTGCATCTCAGCACCAGGCAGTGTTATGTGTAGCTGTCCCCCAGCTGCCTCGCCCCAGAGCTGGCCGCATCTCAGCACCGGGCAGTGTTATGTGTGGCTGTCCCCCAGCTACTTTGCCCCAGAGCTGGCCGCATCTCAGCACCGGGCAGTGTTATGTGTGGCTGTCCCCCAGCTACTTTGCCCCAGAGCTGGCCGCATCTCTGCACCAGGCAGTGTTATGTGTAGCTGTCCCCCAGCTGCCCCGCCCCAGAGCTGGCCGCATCTCAAGGCTGGGCACAGAGCTGGCTGCATCCCTGCCTTTCTGAAGCCGGTTCCCTGTGCGCGGGCTCCCTAGGTGTTCGGCCACGGCAAAGCCAACGGGGAGCCGACGTGGGCGCTGCTCCTGACCGCGGGCATCGCGGAGCTGGGCATCCTCATCGCCTCGCTGGACCTGGTGGCCCCCATCCTGTCTATGTGAGGCCCCCGCCGAGCCACGTGGGGGGGGCAGATCCCCGCGTCTCCCCAGGGCCGGGTTCACGCAAGGGCTTGGGGGCTGCAGGCCAGGGGCCCTGCAAAAATCCGTCCAGACTCCTGCCCCTCGAGCGCCGCCGGCCTCGTCGCCCCTCTGGGCCGCTGCCTGGGAGCCACTGGGGCTGGGAACCGGAGAGACGCGCCAGCAGCCGTCCGCTTCGGGGAGCAGTGGGGGGGGGGGTCGGTCTGGGCACTGGGACATGGGTGGTACAGGCCTCCCGCCTGCACCCAGCACCCGGCATCTGCTCCAGGTCAGCACCCTCCTGCACCCGACACCCCTCCCAGAGCCTGCGCCCCTCGCCCCTCCTGCACCCGACACCCCCTCCCAGAGCCTGCACCCCAACACCCTCCTGCACCCGACACCCCCTCCCAGAGCCTGCGCCCCAACACCCTCCTGCACCCGACACCCCTCCCAGAGCCTGCACCCCTCACCCCTCCTGCACCCGACACCCCCTCCCAGAGCCTGCGCCCCTCCCAGAGCCTGCGCCCCTCACCCCTCCTGCACCCGACACCCCTCCCAGAGCCTGCGCCCCAACACCCTCCTGCACCCGACACCCCTCCCAGAGCCTGCGCCCCTCACCCCTCCTGCACCCGACACCCCCTCCCAGAACCCGCGCCCCAACACCCTCCTGCACCCGACACCCCTCCCAGAGCCTGCGCCCCTCGCCCCACCCCTCCTGCACCCGACACCCCTCCCAGAGCCTGCGCCCCTCGCCCCACCCCTCCTGCACCCGACACCCCTCCCAGAGCCTGCGCCCCTCGCCCCACCCCTCCTGCACCCGACACCCCTCCCAGAGCCTGCGCCCCTCGCCCCACCCCTCCTGCACCCGACACCCCTCCCAGAGCCTGCGCCCCTCGCCCCACCCCTCCTGCACCCGACACCCCCTCCCAGAGCCTGCGCCCCTCGCCCCACCCCTCCTGCACCCGACACCCCTCCCAGAGCCTGCGCCCCTCGCCCCACCCCTCCTGCACCCGACACCCCCTCCCAGAGCCTGCGCCCCTCGCCCCACCCCTCCTGCACCTGACACCCCTCCCAGAGCCTGCGCCCCTCACCCCTCCTGCACCCGACACCCCTCCCAGAGCCTGCGCCCCTCGCCCCCACCCCTCCTGGACCCTGACACCCCCTCCCAGAGCCTGCACCCCAACACCCTCCTGCACCCGACACCCCTCCCAGAGCCGCGCCCCAACACCCTCCTGCACCCGACACCCCCTCCCAGAGCCCTCACCCCTCCTGCACCCCAGCACGCCCGTGGCGGGAAGGAGTGGGGAGCCGCTGGAGGGCGCGGCGGAGGCGGGTTTGAATTGCCCCTCTGGCCGTGCTGGGACCGCTCCCTGCCCACAGCCGGCTCCCGGCGAAGCACAAGGCGGGGACGTGGCCTCCCTGCCCTCCTCGGGGTCCTGGTGACTAAGGAGGGGCCAGGCTGCTCTGGCCCCGCCCTGCCCCCCGAGCTGGGATCGGGAGCCTCCTGCAGCCCCCTGCCGCTGTGCCCCCCCCCCCCCCCCCGACTGTCTCTTGTCCGTCTGGGTCCCTAGGTTCTTCCTGATGTGTTACCTCTTCGTCAACCTGGCCTGCGCCTTGCAGACCCTGCTGCGCACCCCCAACTGGAGACCCCGCTTCCGCTACTACCACTGGTAAGGGGGGTGGGGGCTAGTGGTGAGAGCAGGAGGCCTGGGCTCTCTCCCCAGCCCTGGGAGGGGAGTGGGGGCTAGTGGTGAGAGCGGGGGGGCTGGTTCCCGGGTTCTCTCCCCAGCTCTGGGAGGGGAGTGGGGGCTAGTGGTGAGAGCGGGGGGGCTGGTTCCTGGGCTCTCTCCCCAGCCCTGGGAGGGGAGTGGGGGCTAGTGGTGAGAGCGGGGGGGCTGGTTCCCGGGTTCTCTCCCCAGCCCTGGGAGGGGAGTGGGGGCTAGTGGTGAGAGCGGGGGGGCTGGTTCCCGGGTTCTCTCCCCAGCCCTGGGAGGGGAGTGGGGGCTAGTGGTGAGAGCGGGGGGGCTGGTTCCCGGGTTCTCACCCCAGCTCTGGGAGGGGAGTGGGGGCTAGTGGTGAGAGCGGGGGGGCTGGTTCCCGGGCTCTCTCCCCAGCTCTGGGAGGGGAGTGGGGGCTAGTGGTGAGAGCGGGGGGGCTGGTTCCCGGGCTCTCTCCCCAGCTCTGGGAGGTGAGTGGGGGCTAGTGGTGAGAGCGGGGGGGCTGGTTCCTGGGCTCTCTCCCCAGCTCTGGGAGGGGAGTGGGGGCTAGTGGTGAGAGCGGGGGGGCTGGTTCCCGGGTTCTCTCCCCAGCTCTGGGAGGGGAGTGGGGGCTAGTGGTGAGAGCGGGGGGGCTGGTTCCTGGGCTCTCTCCCCAGCTCTGGGAGGGGAGTGGGGGCTAGTGGTGAGAGCGGGGGGGCTGGTTCCCGGGCTCTCTCCCCAGCTCTGGGAGGGGAGTGGGGGCTAGTGGTGAGAGCGGGGGGGCTGGTTCCCGGGTTCTCACCCCAGCTCTGGGAGGGGAGTGGGGGCTAGTGGTGAGAGCGGGGGGGCTGGTTCCCGGGTTCTCACCCCAGCTCTGGGAGGGGAGTGGGGGCTAGTGGTGAGAGCGGGGGGGCTGGTTCCCGGGTTCTCACCCCAGCTCTGGGAGGGGAGTGGAGGCTAGTGGTGAGAGCGGGGGGGCTGGTTCCCGGGTTCTCTCCCCAGCCCTGGGAGGGGAGTGGGGGCTAGTGGTGAGAGCGGGGGGGCTGGTTCCTGGGCTCTCTCCCCAGCTCTGGGAGGGGAGTGGGGGCTAGTGGTGAGAGCGGGGGGGCTGGTTCCCGGGCTCTCTCCCCAGCTCTGGGAGGGGAGTGGGGGCTAGTGGTGAGAGCGGGGGGGCTGGTTCCCGGGTTCTCTCCCCAGCTCTGGGAGGGAAGTGGGGGCTAGTGGTGAGAGCGGGGGGGCTGGTTCCCGGGTTCTCTCCCCAGCTCTGGGAGGGGAGTGGGGGCTAGTGGTGAGAGCGGGGGGGCTGGTTCCCGGGTTCTCTCCCCAGCTCTGGGAGGGAAGTGGGGGCTAGTGGTGAGAGCGGGGGGGCTGGTTCCCGGGCTCTCTCCCCAGCCCTGGGAGGGGAGTGGGGGCTAGTGGTGAGAGCGGGGGGGCTGGTTCCCGGGTTCTCTCCCCAGCTCTGGGAGGGGAGTGGGGGCTAGTGGTGAGAGCGGGGGGGCTGGTTCCTGGGCTCTCTCCCCAGCCCTGGGAGGGGAGTGGGGGCTAGTGGTGAGAGCGGGGGGGGCTGGTTCCCGGGTTCTCTCCCCAGCTCTGGGAGGGGAGTGGGGGCTAGTGGTGAGAGCGGGGGGGCTGGTTCCCGGGTTCTCTCCCCAGCTCTGGGAGGGGAGTGGGGGCTAGTGGTGAGAGCGGGGGGGCTGGTTCCTGGGCTCTCTCCCCAGCTCTGGGAGGGGAGTGGGGGCTAGTGGTGAGAGCGGGGGGGCTGGTTCCCGGGCTCTCTCCCCAGCTCTGGGAGGGGAGTGGGGGCTAGTGGTGAGAGCGGGGGGGCTGGTTCCCGGGTTCTCACCCCAGCTCTGGGAGGGGAGTGGGAGCTAGTGGTGAGAGCGGGGGGGCTGGTTCCCGGGTTCTCACCCCAGCTCTGGGAGGGGAGTGGGGGCTAGTGGTGAGAGCGGGGGGGCTGGTTCCCGGGTTCTCACCCCAGCTCTGGGAGGGGAGTGGAGGCTAGTGGTGAGAGCGGGGGGGCTGGTTCCCGGGTTCTCTCCCCAGCCCTGGGAGGGGAGTGGGGGCTAGTGGTGAGAGCGGGGGGGCTGGTTCCTGGGCTCTCTCCCCAGCTCTGGGAGGGGAGTGGGGGCTAGTGGTGAGAGCGGGGGGGCTGGTTCCCGGGCTCTCTCCCCAGCTCTGGGAGGGGAGTGGGGGCTAGTGGTGAGAGCGGGGGGGCTGGTTCCCGGGTTCTCTCCCCAGCTCTGGGAGGGGAGTGGGGGCTAGTGGTGAGAGCGGGGGGGGGGGCTGGTTCCCGGGTTCTCTCCCCAGCCCTGGGAGGGGAGTGGGGGCTAGTGGTGAGAGCGGGGGGGCTGGTTCCCGGGTTCTCTCCCCAGCTCTGGGAGGGAAGTGGGGGCTAGTGGTGAGAGCGGGGGGGCTGGTTCCCGGGTTCTCTCCCCAGCTCTGGGAGGGGAGTGGGGGCTAGTGGTGAGAGCGGGGGGGCTGGTTCCCGGGTTCTCTCCCCAGCTCTGGGAGGGAAGTGGGGGCTAGTGGTGAGAGCGGGGAGCTGGGCGCCCGGGCTCTCTCCCCAGCCCTGGGAGGGGAGTGGGGGCTAGTGGTGAGAGCGGGGGGGCTGGTTCCCGGGTTCTCTCCCCAGCTCTGGGAGGGGAGTGGGGGCTAGTGGTGAGAGCGGGGGGGCTGGTTCCCGGGTTCTCACCCCAGCTCTGGGAGGGGAGTGGGGGCTAGTGGTGAGAGCAGGGGGGCTGGGCGCCTGGGCTCTCTCCCCAGCCCTGGGGGTCGCTGTGGGGTCTGGACTGTTCTCTCCCCCGCCTGCAGGGCGCTCTCCTTCGTGGGCATGAGCATCTGCCTGGCCCTCATGTTTGTCTCGTCCTGGTATTACGCCATCGTCGCCATGGTGATCGCCGGCATGATCTACAAGTATATCGAGTACCAGGGGTGCGTCCCCCTCCCCCCTCGCCCCCCAGGCCGGGCCCTGCTGGGGCTGGGCGCCCGGTTCCCTGACTTCCGGCCCTTCCCTGCCCGCCAGGGGCCAGCGGGCATCTCCCCTGCCTGCAGGAAGTCCTGTCTGATGGGTTAGGGTGGCCCACCCCCTGCCTCAGTTTCCCCAGCTGTGGCCCCGCCTCCTTGGGGTGAGGTGGGCAGGCTGTGGCTGAGCCCCGTCTCTCCCCCCCGCAGAGCCGAGAAGGAGTGGGGCGACGGCATCCGGGGCCTGTCGCTGAGCGCCGCCCGCTTCGCCCTGCTGCGCCTGGAGGAGGGGCCGCCCCACACCAAGAACTGGAGGTAGGAGAGCCCCGCCCCCTTTCTCCGTGGGAGGAGCCTCCCCCCCCCCCCCCCCGCCTGACCCCTGCCTCCCCGCAGGCCCCAGCTGCTGGTGCTGCTGAAGCTGGACGAAGACCTGCACGTCAAGCACCCGCGCCTGCTCACCTTCGCCTCCCAGCTCAAGGCGGGCAAAGGGCTGACCATCGTGGGCTCCGTCATGGTGGGCAACTTCCTGGAGAACTACGCCGAGGCGCTGGCGGCCGAGCAGGTCAGCGGAAGGGGCGGGGGGAGCCGCCCCACACGCCCCACTTCAGAGCCGGGGGTCCCCACGGCGCGGCTTGGCAGCGTCGCCCACCGGCCGATGCCAGCTTCTCCCCCAGAATATCTCCCGCTCAGTCTCCGTCCCGGGGGCATCTCTGTGCTCAGGGTCCCCGATTCCGCCCCTCTGGTGGTTTTGAGCCCTGCTTGGTACCCGTTCGGCGCCCCGGCTGCTTTCTCTTCCCCCCTTCCACGCGGGACGGGTCATTCGCCCGATGCCGTTTCTTTTACAGAGGAACAGGCAGGATTTCTTAGACCCGGGAAGAGCCTTTTTTTGGGTTGGGGACAGGACGGGGCGCTGACTCATCAAAATCAATCCGGGGCCCCCCACAAGTGAGAAACCAAAGAAAAGACAAACCAAACGCTCGCCGACGTGCCCCCGATCTGAGGAGAGAGACACATTCCCCACTGTCGAGGCTGTTCCCCTCTCTGGCACGATGAATGCAGACGTGGGGGCCCGCCAACGCAACCCCAAAACCTGATCTCTCCAGGCTTCGGTACAAAACCTCCCCCCGAAATCCTAATATCCGGATTTTGGAAGATAAAACCCGCTGCCCCCAGCCCAAGTATTGGTAAGAGAAAAACCAGGGAGGAGATGGCTTGGGAAATCAGCCCTAAAGTAAAACCAGGACACGCCAGTGACCCCGAACTAAGTTAAATAAAAAAGAAAGAACTTTTCTTATCAAAACAGCCCCCCAGTTACAAGTAGCTGGAGGGGCTAGAGGGTAAGAGCCACCAATTAATAGCCCCGGGAAGGATTGCCCCATGGGCCAAAACTTAGTTGTAAAAGAGGGAAACCCACTTCTAACAGCACAGACAAAAGATCCAAATTCCCAGCCCAGAAAACAATGAAACCTGAGGGCTGTAGCTAGACTTGACCCTACTTACCCGTGATGGAGTCTTTTTCTTGGGGAGAGACGTGTCCTCTGTCTCCCTCAGTAGCTAGAGAGCAAAACGGGCTCGGAGACAAAGGAGGAAAAACCCCAAATTCCTTTGTCCCTTGGAAATCCTGCAATTCCGTTGGCTGAGCGCTACCTGGCTAGGCCCAGGGGACGTAGTTAACCGTCATGGCCATGACACCAGAGCCTGGGGGGGCGAGGCTGGTGGATTGTGTGTGCCCTGCGCTGGCTCTCCATTGCTGGGGGGCAGAGCTGAGCCACGGGGGCTGGATCCAGGGAAGTTGGGGGCCGGACCTTAATTTCTCACCCCGACTTAAAAACAACTTCTATCCACAATTCCTCCCCAACTTGCGGTCGAGTTTGCGGCCGTACCTAGCCGCTGCCACCAAACCCGGCTTACACAACCCAACCGGCAGCGCCCCACCAGACACAGCCCCCGACAGTCCCCCCCTCTGTGTGTGGCTTGCAGACCATCAAGCACCTGATGGAGGCGGAGCGGGTGAAGGGCTTCTGCCAGCTGGTGGTGGCGGCCAAGGTGCGGGAGGGCATCTCCCACCTCATCCAGTCCTGCGGCCTGGGCGGCATGAAGCACAACACGGTGGTGATGGGCTGGCCCAACGCCTGGCGGCAGAGCGAAGACGCCCGGGCCTGGAAGACCTTCATCGGTACGTGGGGAGGGAAGGGGGGCAGGCTGGGGACGCCCCCTTCTCCGGCAGGGCCCCTCTGACCCCCGTCTGGTCCCCGTAGGCACCGTGCGGGTCAGCACGGCCGCCCGCCTGGCCCTGCTGGTGGCCAAGAACGTGGCCTTCTACCCCGGCAACGCGGAGCCCTTCGCCGAGGGCCACATCGACGTGTGGTGGATCGTGCACGACGGGGGCATGCTCATGCTGCTGCCCTTCCTGCTCAAGCAGCACAAGGTGCGTGGGGGGGAGGCGGGGGAGCTGGGGGGCGGAGCCGGCCTCGGGGGGGGCGCTGACCCCTTCCCCTGTCTCTCCAGGTGTGGCGGAAATGCAGCATCCGCATCTTCACCGTGGCCCAGCTGGAGGACAACAGCATCCAGATGAAGAAGGACCTGGCCACCTTCCTGTACCACCTGCGCATCCAGGCCGAGGTGGAGGTGGTGGAGATGGTGAGAGGCGCAAGGGGGGGGCCGGGGAGTGGGGGGGGGGGGCTGCCCCTGGACAGGCAGGACCTGGGGAGTGGAGGGGGGGGGGGCTGCCCCTGGACCCGGGGAGTGGGGGGGGGATGCTGCCCGTAGGACCCTGGGAGTGGGGGGGGCTGCCCGTGGACAGGCAGGACCCGGGGAGTGGAGGGGGGGGGCTGCCCGTGGACAGGCAGGACCCTGAGAGTGGGGGCTGCCCATAGGACCTGGGGAGTGGGGGGGGGGGCTGCCCGTGGATAGGCAGGACCCTGAGAGTGGGGGGGGGCTGCCCATAGGACCCGGGGAGTGGGGGGGGGCTGCCCGTGGACAGGCAGGACCCGGGGAGTGGAGGGGAGGGGCTGCCCATAGGACCCGGGGAGTGGGGGGGGGGCTGCCCGTGGACAGGCAGGACCCGGGGAGTGGAGGGGAGGGGCTGCCCGTGGACAGGCAGGACCCGGGGAGTGGGGGGGGGGCTGCCCCTGGACAGGCAGGACCCGGAGAGTGGGGGGGGGCTGCCCGTGGACAGGCAGGACCCTGGCGGGGGGCGGGGAGCCAGCGGTGGCTGAAGTGGGAGGGAGGAGTGCCTGGGGCACTGCAGCCTTTCTGCCCCTTTCTATGGGGCACAGCTTTGCCCAGGGGTTGGAGCAGGAGCTGGGACGCCCAGGTCCGGGAGGGGGGGCGTGGGCCCCCCCCCGCTCACCCCACCTATCCCCCCCCCTCCGCAGCATGACAGCGACATCTCTGCCTACACCTACGAGCGGACCCTCATGATGGAGCAGCGCTCCCAGATGCTGCGGCACATGCGGCTCTCCAAGACGGAGCGGGACCGGGAGGTGAGCCGGGTGGGGACGGGCTGCTCCCCCTCCCGCTCCCCCAACCCCCCCGCTCACCCCTCCTGCCCCCCCGCAGGCCCAGCTGGTGAAGGACCGGAACTCCATGCTGCGCCTGACCAGCATCGGCTCCGACGAGGACGAGGAGACGGAGACCTACCAGGAGCGGGTGCACATGACCTGGACCAAGGACAAGTACATGGCCGCCCGCGGGCACAGGGCCATGCAGGATCTGCTCAACATGAAACCGTGAGCCCCCCGCTTCTTCCACCCCCCCGCCGTCCTGGGGGGCTGTGGCGACGCCCACACGCGGCCAGGAATGTCTCCTTCCCCGGGGGGACCCCTGGCACTCAGCGGGGCGGGGGGGGGAGCCGCCTTGCCCTGTCTCTCCCCCAGCCCGTCCTGACCCCCCTGCCCCCCGCAGGGACCAGTCCAACGTGCGGCGCATGCACACGGCCGTCAAGCTCAACGAGGTGATCGTCAACAAGTCCCACGAGGCCAGGCTGGTGCTGCTCAACATGCCTGGGCCGCCCCGCAACCCTGCGGGCGACGAGAACTGTATCCTTGGGGGTGTGTCCGTCCGTCTGTCTGTCCCGGGCCGGCCCGTGTTGGCTCCTTGACCCGCCCCCCCCAGACATGGAGTTCCTGGAGGTGCTGACCGAGGGGCTGGAGCGGGTGCTGCTGGTGCGCGGCGGAGGCAGCGAAGTCATCACCATCTACTCCTAGAGCGCCCCGAAGGGCCGTGGGGCAGCCGCAGTGCGCTCGGCCCCCGCAGGCCAAGGAACGGGGGGTGGGACCCACGGGGACGGGGATTAGACCCAGCCGGGCAGGGAGGGGAAGGGATCGCCCGTCACCACACTGTGCCAAAGCTGCTTTGCTTCCTTCCCCTTGGCCGCTGCTTCGGGGGGTAGGAGCGCTGTGGGTCGCCCACCCTCCTGCGCTGGGGGGTAGCCCGCTGCCCCACCCTGGCCCCCTCTTGCAGGCTCCAGCCACCAAGGAGACACCGACTCATGCGTGTGGCTTAACTTTTTATTTCACACTCACGCCTGCCCCAGTGCCCTGGCAGCAGGTGGGGCTACTGATGCGGAAAGGGGGAGAAGTGGGGTCCTAGCCTCACCGAGCCCTCCGGTTCTCTTCCCTCCCCACTAATCATGTCAGGTTGGACAAGCGGTTTCTGGAGCCCGGGCTTCCTGGGCAGCCTTGAAACAGACAAATCCAATCTTCTCTCCTACAGCTCCAGCTGGAAGGCAGGGCCTGGTAGCTGCCAGGGGGTGGGGGGGTAATTTATTGGGGGTCAAGCCCCGCTTAACAGTGTTGGGGGGGTAGGAGGGCTTTTTTTTTTGCTCTGTACCAGAACTATGTAAAAAATAAAATTTTATATAGTAGTGCGGCTGCAGGTGCTGGAGGGAGGATCCAGACTCCTGGGGGGGGTGCTCCCCTTCCCCCACAGACTGTGCTTGTGGGGTGCCCCCTTTCCCCCCACAGCAGGGACTGGAGGGGCGCCAGGTAGCAGCTTTATTCCACACCATTATTTCCAAGTGAGGGGGCGCCGTGGGTCACAGCAGCAGGCCCCCACCGCTGTATTCCATGCGCTGCAAGGAGAAGGGAGAGGAGGGTCAGCGGTTCCCTACCAGCCCCCCACAATCCCCCCCACCGTCCCCCCCTCACCTCGGGGGGCTCGATGAAGGCCAGCCAGTCGGAGGCGTGGGTGGGCAGCAGCCCCATAGACTGGCACTTGTAGACGGCCAGCGCCAGCCCCAGCAGGTTCCCGATCAGATACACCAGCCCCTGCAGCAGCTTCTGGCTGGAGCTCTCCAGCAGCTTGAAGGCTGGGGGGCAGGGAGAGGCGTGTCAGCCGTGGGGCGGGGGGCGGTCGTGGGGGCGAGCAGGGGGCGATACTCACTGGCGGAGATGGCCATGAGGGCCTGCAGGGGGCGCCAGGCCATCATGCACACCATCATGGTGGGGAAGATGGAGATGGTGTTCCCGGCCATGTACATGATGAAGAGGTTCATGGGGATTTGCTTCAGCGGCCCCAGCGCCACGTCCCAGCACCGCTGGTGGGGGGAGGAGCAGGGGGGTCAGAGGGGGGCTTGCCCCCAGGCCCCGCCCCGTGCCCCACGGAGAGCCCAGGGGCTCCTGCAGCCGTACCTTCTCCACGAGGATGCGATCCGTCTCCTGGACGCTGGTGTCGGGCACCTGCTTGTCGGAGTAGCCCACAGGGTAGAGGGACTCGCCCTGGCCACTGCTCCGGTCGCTGCGGCCCCTGGGGGGGAGAGAGGAGGTGTGGGGAGACAGCGTAGGGCCAGGGCGGTGCGGCCAGCTCTGGGGTGGGGAGGGACCAGCCACACACAATGCGGCAATGAGGGGAAGGAGGGGGTAGCTTGTCTAGCACTGAGACCGTCAGCTCTGGGGCGGGACAGGTGGGGGCCACACAGCACAGGACAGCCCGCCAGGGGCTGAGGTGCAGCTGGCTCTGGGGTGGGACAGGTGGGGGGCAGCCACCCAGGACAGCTTCCTTGGCACCGAGGTGCAGCCAGCTCTGGGGTGGGGGGCAGCCGCACATAACGCCACCCAGGACAGCTTCCTTGGCACCAAGATGCAGCTGGCTCTGGGGTGGGGAGGGTGCGGGGCAGCCGCACATAACGCCACCCAGGACAGCTTCCTTGGCACCGAGATGCAGCTGGCTCTGGGGTGGGGGGCAGCCACACATAACGCCACCCAGGACAGCTTCCTTGGCACCGAGATGCAGCTGGCTCTGGGGTGGGGGGCAGCCGCACATAACGCCACCCAGGACAGCTTCCTTGGCACCGAGATGCAGCTGGCTCTGGGGTGGGGGGCAGCCACACATAACGCCACCCAGGACAGCTTCCTTGGCACCGAGGTGCAGCCGGCTCTGGGGTGGAGAGTGGGGACAGCCGCATGTCACGCTGCCTGGGGCCGAGATGCAGCTGGCTCTGGGGCGGGGAGGGTCCAGCCCCACACAGCGCAGTGGTGGGACAGGGGGGCCAGATGCAGCCAGCTCTGGGGCGGAGGGAGACCCCCCCCATACAACCCGCTGGGAGGGAGCTGTGTGTGTGGGGAGGGGGAAGCGCGGGGCCCGGCCCCCTCACCTGCCCCCGCTGCCCGGGCCGCCCAGCTCGATGGCCCACTTGAAGCGCCGGCCCCGGCTCGTCACCAGCGGGGTCCCCATCGCCGCCTGCAGCACCGGGACAGTCAGCACCGAGACCCCCCCTAGGACCCCCCCGCGGGGCCCATCGCCTGCAGCGCCGGGACAGTCAGCACCGAGACCCCCCTAGGACCCCCCCTGCGGGGCCCCCCCGCCTGCAGCGCCGGGACAGTCAGCACCGAGACCCCCCTAGGACCCCCCCTGCGGGGCCCCCCCGCCTGCAGCGCCGGGACAGTCAGCACCGAGACCCCCCCGGGACCCCCCCTCCCCCTGCGGGGCCCCCCCGCCTGCAGCGCGGGACAGTCAGCACCGAGACCCCCCTAGGACCCCCCCTGCGGGGCCCCCCCGCCTGCAGCGCCGGGACAGTCAGCACCGAGACCCCCCTAGGACCCCCCCTGCGGGGCCCCCCCGCCTGCAGCGCCGGGACAGTCAGCACCGAGACCCCCCTGGGACCCCCCCTGCGGGGCCCACCGCCTGCAGCGCCGGGACAGTCAGCACCGAGACCCCCCTAGGACCCCCCCTGCGGGGCCCACCGCCTGCAGCGCCGGGACAGTCAGCACCGAGACCCCCCTAGGACCCCCCCTGCGGGGCCCACCGCCTGCAGCGCCGGGACAGTCAGCACCGAGACCCCCCCGGGACCCCCCCTGCGGGGCCCCCACCGCCTGCAGCGCCGGGACAGTCAGCACCGAGACCCCCCTGGGACCCCCCCTGCGGGGCCCCCCCGCCTGCAGCGCCGGGACAGTCAGCACCGAGACCCCCCTGGGACCCCCCCTGCGGGGCCCCCACCGCCTGCAGCACCGGGACAGTCAGCACCGAGACCCCCCTGGGACCCCCCCTGCGGGGCCCCCACCGCCTGCAGCGCCGGGACAGTCAGCACCGAGACCCCCCTGGGACCCCCCCTGCGGGGCCCCCCCGCCTGCAGCGCGGGACAGTCAGCACCGAGACCCCCCCGGGACCCCCCCTGCGGGGCCCACCGCCTGCAGCGCCGGGACAGTCAGCACCGAGACCCCCCTGGGACCCCCCCTGCGGGGCCCCCACCGCCTGCAGCGCCGGGACAGTCAGCACCGAGACCCCCCCGGGACCCCCCCTGCGGGGCCCCCCCGCCTGCAGCGCGGGACAGTCAGCACCGAGACCCCCCTGGGACCCCCCCTGCGGGGCCCCCCCGCCTGCAGCGCCGGGACAGTCAGCACCGAGACCCCCCTGGGACCCCCCCGCGGGGCCCCACCGCCTGCAGCGCCGGGACAGTCAGCACCGAGACCCCCCTGGGACGCCCCCTGCGGGGCCCCCCCGCCTGCAGCGCGGGACAGTCAGCACCGAGACCCCCCCGGGACCCCCCCTGCGGGGCCCCCCTCACCCCGCGGACGCTCGCGGCCCCGCTCGGGATCAACTTCCGCTTCCGCTCCGCGGCACCGACTTCCGCCCCGGCGCGGCACTTCCGGTCTCCGGCAGCGCGGGGCGGGGCTTGGGCCAGAGCGAGGCCCCCGCGATCGCCCCGCCCCTCCCCCCCCCCAGCGCTTTTCCCGCCGGGCAGCCCGGGGCGCTAAAGCGACGGTTGGGAATTAAAGGGGAGGGCGGGGCAGGGAGCGTCGGCGGGATTATAGTGCGACACGGGGGGGGAGGGGGGATTAAAGGGGAAGTTTGGAGGAATTAAAGGGAACGTTGAGGGGATTAAAGGGGATGTCGGGGGGAATTAAAGGGAACGTTGAGGGAATTAAAGGGGATGTCGGGGCGGAATTCAAGGGAACGTTGAGGGAATTAAAGGGGATGTCGGGGGGAATTAAAGGGAACGTTGAGGGGATTAAAGGGGATGTCGGGGGGAATTAAAGGGAACGTTGAGGGGATTAAAGGGGATGTCGGGGGGAATTAAAGGGAACGTTGAGGGAATTAAAGGGGATGTCGGGGCGGAATTAAAGGGAACGTTGAGGGGATTAAAGGGGATGTCGGGGGGAATTAAAGGGAACGTTGAGGGAATTAAAGGGGTTGTCGGGGGGAATTAAAGGGAACGTTGAGGGGATTAAAGGGGATGTCGGGGGGAATTAAAGGGAACGTTGAGGGGATTAAAGGGGATGTCGGGGGGAATTAAAGGGAACGTTGAGGGAATTAAAGGGGATGTCGGGGCGGAATTAAAGGGAACGTTGAGGGGATTAAAGGGGATGTCGGGGGGAATTAAAGGGAACGTTGAGGGGATTAAAGGGGATGTCGGGGGGAATTAAAGGGAACGTTGAGGGAATTAAAGGGGATGTCGGGGGGAATTAAAGGGAACGTTGAGGGAATTAAAGGGGATGTCGGGGGGAATTAAAGGGAACATTGAGGGAATTAAAGGGGATGTCGGGGGGAATTCAAGGGAACGTTGAGGGAATTAAAGGGGATGTCGGGGGGAATTAAAGGGAACGTTGAGGGAATTAAAGGGGATGTCGGGGGGAATTCAAGGGAACGTTGAGGGAATTAAAGGGGATGTCGGGGGGAATTAAAGGGAACATTGAGGGAATTAAAGGGGATGTCGGGGGGAATTCAAGGGAACGTTGAGGGAATTAAAGGGGATGTCGGGGGGAATTAAAGGGAACGTTGAGGGAATTAAAGGGGATGTCGGGGGGGAATTAAAGGGAACGTTGAGGGAATTAAAGGGGATGTCGGGAGGGATTAAAGGGAATGTTGAGGGAATTAAAGGGGATGTCGGGGGAATTCAAGGGAACGTTGAGGGAATTAAAGGGGATGTCGGGGGGAATTCAAGGGAACGTTGAGGGAATTAAAGGGGATGTCGGGGGAATTCAAGGGAACGTTGAAGGAATTAAAGGGGATGTCGGGGGGTCAGACACATCTCCCACAGGCGATCTGCTTGCACTAGGACCCAGCCGGGAAGCCCTAGTGTGCACCATGCTCGGGTCGAGTTTGTGTCCCGGAGGGGTGATGCAGAGTCCAGCTAACCTGCCCCCCGAGGCCGACATGACACCTGTCCTGAGGTGGGTATATCTCCACCAGGCCAGATCCTCGGGGGGAAGGAAGCCAAGCGCCACTCAAAAGCTCACATGGCCTTCCTCAGCATCACCACCGAGTTGGGACAGGTCCGGTGTGGAGGGTTCCTGATCCGACAGGACTTCGTGCTGACGGCTGCGCACTGTAACAGGGTAAGTGCCTGTGTCGGGCCCCTCAGTTTCAACGTTGCTGCCCATGGGGAAATCCCCCAAAGAGGCATCCGCTGTGGCTTTATGACCAGGGATAGGTGGGAATGTTCACACTGCCCGGGGCTCCGCTAATGTGCATATATTTATTTTGTCATCAGTAGGGTTCAGAGTTAACAACGTATATGCAATAACGGAGCCTGGATGATCATTCTAGCCTGTGCGGGTAGACATGCTCGGCTGTGTCTACACTGGGCCACTTATTCCGGAAAATCAGCCGCTTTTACGGAATAAGCTGCGAGTTGTCTACACTGGCCCTTGAATTTCCGGAAAAGCAATGACGCTCTACTGTACAAAATCAGCCGCTATTCCGGAAAAGCTACGCTGCTCCCGCTCGGGCATAAGTCCTTATTCCGGAACACTGTTCCGGAAAAAGGCCAGTGTAGACAGCCCAGTAGTCTTTTCCGGAAAAAAGCCTCGATCGCGAAAATGACGATCGGGGCTCTTTTCCGGAAAAGCGCGTCTACATTGGCCACAGATGCTTTTCCGGAAAAAGGGCTTTTCCGGAAAAGCAGCCTGCCAATGTAAACGCTCTTTTTCCGGAAATACTTATAACAAAAACTATTCTGTTTTAAGCATTTCCGGAAATTCATGCCAGTGCAGACAACAGCCGGTATGTTCCTATAACAGCGAACCAGAAGGGTCCAGATCCCCAAATCTCACCCACACGATCTCTTGTCCTCCAGTCTTAGAGAGGCCCAGGACTTGTTATTAAAGGGAGGGAATTTAAGGATACCTCAGACATGCTGTTAATTCTGAACCCTACTCATGACTCGAGCTCAGGGTATGTAGCTGAACCAAGTAAAGAAGGGGTAGATGAGCACAGTGGCTCATCTACTGGCCTTGGAAGGTACAAATCCTTGTTCTATGGTTAGGGAAACTGAGGAATACAGAAGGGCAGTGACTTGTTCAAGGTCATCCCCCAGGCCTGTGAATAGAGCCAGGTCTCCCAAGTCCTCTTCCAGCACTCTATCCACTGGAGCACACTGCCATCCCGTAACTCCAGTGCATGACTTGACATTAATAACTCCGTCCTTATTCAGTTCACTCTGAACCCTACTGATACAGAGGCCTCTCTAGGTACTTCAGTGTTTCTCTGCGGCTGCCTTAGTGGCTTGGAAAATCTCCGTTTCTGGTTCCTATTTGAACACCCCTCAAGTTTGGGGCAGTATGGGCGGGGGTGTTTTTGGGTGCAAAGGATAGTCTACCCCATTCCTGGCCACAACTCTCTGCCTTCCCAGGAAAATCGTGGTGTATCTGGGAGCTCACGATGTAACCAAGTGGGAGTGGACCCAGCAGCGCCTGGCTGTCCAGCGGAAAATCCCCCACCCCAAATATCACAGCAGGACATGGAAGAATGACCTCATGCTGCTTCAGGTGCCAGTGACTGATTTTCTCCTCTTCCACCTCCTTCTTTCTGTCCGTCTCTTTCTGGTGGCTCTTGCCTCTGAACCAGGGACTGACTGTCACACTCAGTGCTACTGTAGTACACGTAAGAAAACATGAAAAATAATGCCTCCGCTTTTGAGGCAATTCACATTTCTGCTTCCCACGACGTTTTTTGTTTCTTTTGCTTTGTCAGAAACGAGTGTTTTGCCCCACACTGAAGTCTTTTCACGGGGAGACTTAGCTTTTGCTTAACTGCTCTTGTCAAAAAAAATTCAAAAAAACAAAATGACGAAAGAAATTTGGTTCCCTCTCCCTGATTTTTTACTGATGTGTTTTAGCATACTGGAAAAACTTCCCCTTTCAAACCAGCTTTTACTGCCCTGACTTCAGCCATCCAAAGGTTTCCATGGGGAAGCCAAGTTAGTCTTAGGCTATGTCTACACTATGGCTGCGTCTAGACTGGCATGATTTTCCGCAAATGCTTGTAACAGAAAAGTTTTTCTGTTAAAAGCATTTGCAGGAAAGAGGGTCTAGATTGACACGGATGCTCTTGCACAAAAGTGCTTTTGTGCAAAAGCATCCGTGGCCAATATAGATGCGGTTTTGCGCAAAAAAGCTCCGGTGGCCATTTTTGCCATCGGGGCTTTTTTGCGCAAAACAGTTCTTAGTTGCCTGCACTGGCCCTCTTGTGCAAAAGCATTTGCTCAAGAGGGCTTTTTCCTGAGCAGGAGTGTCACTATATTTGTGCAAGAACACTGACAAACTTACATTAGATCGTCAGTGTTCTTGCGCAAATTCAAGTGGCCAGTGTAGACAGCTGGCAAGTTTTTGCGCAAAAGCAAGCACAAGAACTTGCCAGTTTAGATGCAGCTGTATGTGTTTTCTCGGCAAAAAATGTGCTAATGATGGACTCATTTGCATGAGTCACAATCTCATTTGCATATTTTCTACCGATCCGTTTTTGCACTGGGGTTTTTTGCGCAAAAACAAGCAGTATGGATGGCAAGATTTTGCGCAAAAGCAACTGATTTTGCGCAAAAACT
This sequence comes from Pelodiscus sinensis, assembly GCF_052426305.1. Classification (NCBI taxonomy): domain Eukaryota; kingdom Metazoa; phylum Chordata; order Testudines; family Trionychidae; genus Pelodiscus; species Pelodiscus sinensis. The sequence goes on along the minus strand of NC_143081.1, from coordinate 3,638,067 downwards.
TGCCACCTGTCTACACTGGTCGCTAGTATTTGTGCAAGAACACTGACTTTGTACTGTACAAAATAAGTGGTTCTTGCACAAATACTTTGAAGCTCCTGCTCAGGGATAAGCCCTCCTACGCAAGTATTCTTGCGCAAGAGGCCAGTGTAGACAGCCATCTTAATTTCTTGCGCAAGAAAGCCCGATGGCTAAAAAGGCCATCAGAGCTTTCTTGCGCAAAAGCACGTCTACACTGGCACGGATGCTTTTGCGCAAAAGCAAATCTTTTGCGCAAAGGCACATGCCAATGTAGACGCTCTCTTGCGCAAATACTTTTAACGGAAAAACTTTTCCATTAAAAGCATTTGCGCAAAATCTTGCCAGTCTAGACACAGCCCCTGTTGTACAGAAACCCCTAGGGCAAAAACAGATCGGCAGAAAATATGCCAATGAGATCACGACTCCTGCAAATGAGTCCCTATTAGCAGGGCTTGACGTCAGGGGGAGAGGCGCCGGCGCAAGAGAGCGCCGCATTCAAAAGGGGAGTAGAGGAGAGCGGCAGAGAGGAGATTAACGGCGGGAGAGGGGAGAACAGAGGAGGGAGCTAGAAGATGGCGGCGGGTGGAGGAGTGAAGGGTGGGAGACGGAGGTCAGATGAGGCAGGAGGGAGACGGGGACTGGAGCAGAGAGCAGAGCCTGGGGACAGAGGACGTGAAAGGAGAAGCGGAGGTAGGAAGCAGCCCAGGACAGGGCTCCTTAGTGTCTCTGCACTGGGCTGCTTCCTATCTCCGCTTCTCCTTTCACATCCTCTGTCCCATGCTCTGCTCTCTGCTCCACTCCCCGTCTCCGTCCTGCCTTCTCTGACCTCCTCCGACTCCCGTCCCCCTCCTCTCTCCTCCACTCTCACCTTCACTCCTCCACCCACCGCACTCCTCTGTTCTCCCCTCTCCCTCCGTTACTCTCCTCTGCTCCCCTTTTGAATGAGGCGCTCTCTTGCGCCGGCGCCTCTCCCCCTGATGTCAGGGACGCACGTAAGCGCCGGCCCTGCCCTACTCCCCATCCCTGCTTCCGGCTCCCGTCCCAGGACTCGTCCCCCCTCAACGCCACTCAGCTGGGCAGCCACACGGGAACAAGCCGCACAGATCGCTGTCAGAACACCGCGCTCCCTGTGCAACACGGGGGTCGGCGCCGCTGGTGTGCGGAGCGGGTCGCTCTCACCGCCACGGGGCGGCCCTGCCCCGTCACAGCTCGCCAGCTGCTAAAATCTACTCGCCATGAGCGAGAGGATTTGTCCAGCCCTGCTCGTTAGCATATGTTTTGCTGAGACAACTCGTAGAGTAGAAGTAGCCCAGCTGGAAAAACTTAAACAACAACAAATAGTCTAGCAGCACCTTAGTCTCTAAAGCTATGTCTACACTGTCAGGTTTTTTTGTCAGAAGACATGCAAAGATATCTGCATGTCTTTTTGCAGAAGAGGTTTTGCCAATAAAAAGCCCCATTCCGATGGGGCCATTTGTCATAAAAAAAATCATCTTTTTTGCAAGATCCTGTAAACCTCGTTTTCTGAGGAATGAGGGATCGTGCAAAAAAGGTTTTTTTCCGACAAATGGCCCCGTCAGCACAGAGCTTTTTATTGGCAAATCTCTTCCGCTAAAAGGATCAGAAGAAGATATGCAAATGAGCACTCCATTTGCATTTCCTCTTCCGCAAAACGGATTGGCGGAAGGTATGCAAATGAGAGCCCGATCTGCATATTTTCTGCCGAGAAAAACCCGGCAGTGTAGACACAGCCTAAGCTTCTGCAAGACTGTTTGTTGTTTTTTCAGTTTTCCAGTCATCCAGTTGGGGATAAAAGATAAAAAAAAGCGAGAAGGAATGAGAGAGAAAGGTTTATCTCTGTTGTTTACTGTTCCCCACTGGGAAAAAGGTGTAGAGCAGTTTAAAAAGGCACACACATTCCCACACATGGTTCCTTTCTTGTTTTGTTTTTCACTGTCGGGAAAAAAGGTTCAGTGACAGAAAGCATGGGGGGCGGAATCCTCTGATTTTCAACATGGATTTCTTTTCACCGCAATTTTTCACTTTTTTGCGTCTGATTTCTTTTAAAACTTGAAACATTCCGAAAACGCCCCTTTAGATTGGCCAGCGCGTTCCTGTCCCTGGACACACACAGGGCAGGGATCTGGTGAGCTTTTCTCACCCATACGCAACCTTGACTCTCCCACGAAATAGAATCCTTTACAAAACGTGGCCTGGTAAGTTCTTTGTAGATCGAGATCAGGGCCCCGTGGTGCTGTCCACCCTGACAAAGAGCAGGGCCCCGTCGGGCTGTAATTTGCAGACGTGGCTAGGCAGAGCTTTGCTCCAAAGAGCTCCCTCTGTAAATAGACAAGAGTTGGAGGGGAAACTGAGGCACTGAGCGGCACTGAACAGAGCTAGGAGCAGAGCCCATGTCTCCTGACTCCCAGCCCTGTGCTTTATCCAGTAGGCCTTGCTGCCCGCTGTCCCAACCCCTCTCTTCTTACAGCTGGAGGATAAAGCCAGGCTGACGAAGGCGGTGCAGCTCCTCCCCCTGCCCCAGGAAGGCGAGGAGGTGATGCCAGGAGACGTTTGCAATGTGGCAGGCTGGGGGAATACCCGCGCCCGGGGTTTTGTCCTGCCAAGCAAGCTGCAGGAGGTGGACTTGAAGGTGGTGGAGGCGGAGAGGTGCTGGCGCTGGCGCTATCACTGGTTCGACTCCACCACCATGCTCTGCGTAGGTGACCCCCGGGAAGTCGAGAAATCGACCTTTCGGGTAAGCATCCCCAGCCCAGCAGGGGGCAACGTGGAGACCTGAGTTCTACTCCTGTTCCCGCACCCACGGGACGGATGGCTGACACCAATTGCAAAACTTGGCCTTTGTTTCACAGGGTGACTCTGGGGGCCCCCTGGTGTGTGGTGGCACGGCCCAGGGCATCGTCTCCTATGGCAAAAACGACGGGTCCCCACCCAGGGTGTTCACCACCGTCTCCGCATATGTCCCGTGGATCAAGGCAGAACTAAGAAAGCAGCAGGATTGAAGCACCTGCCTCTGTTTCGTGGCTGTAAAATGGACGCGGCACGCCTCAGTGAACTCCCCTGGGGATAAATCCAGCCTGCAGCCCAGAGGCGATGATGATGGGCTGGTGGTAAAGCCAATCAATAAATAGCATCTTATCAGTCCTACCCGTTGTGTTTTCTTTTAGAAAGCCCCGTCACCAGCCTTAGAAATTTGAGCTTTGCAGATGAACAGCCGGATGCCAGGATATTAGAGAGACAACTTGGATCAGAGAGACTGGCCCAATCAAAGATACCACCTCACCCACCTTGTCTAACTGTAGATCTGTGAAGTATCGGCTACTGAGAGAATTGGACAGTGTTTGTTCCAGTGGTTAAATATTCTTTTGTTTCATTTGACTTTTTTTTATATTGCCTCGAACTCTTTCAAAATCAGGATTTTTCCTCCGTGAAAATGTTCACTTTGGTCGACAAAGTGGATAAGAAACATCCGATCTATTCTACAAACAGTTCCACCTGACACTAAATCAAGTGGAAAAATGTTATGGACTTTTTGCACCTTCTCTTTTTGAGTTACAGTGGACGGAAGAGGGTTAACCTTTGAAACACCAACAAAAACATTTCATGCAAATCTGAAAAAGTCCCATTTTTGAGCTGGTGGAAAGATGTATCCTAATCCACCTTTTCTTTGTGTTTTTACAGCACTATGTGTCTGAGTATTTGTGTCAGAACCACAAAATTTGAAAAAAACAACAACCAGTTTTGTAGTTGATCACTATATGTATAACATTTTTCTGGAAAATTCAATCCAAACTTCTTTTTTGTGGTCAAAATAAGAACATTCAGTTCCCCTCCTCCCCATCTTTTTCTAAAGTTTGTAGCAGTTTTTGCTGGAAAAAATTACTCAGAATACATTTCTGTGTGTGGGTGGCTCTCACATTGGGTGGAAGGAAAGAATCAGGCTGAGTTTTACAATCAATATCTTTGACATTTTATCACCGTGTCAACACGTGAAAACATCCCATTGTCTTCGGGGCTGGACGGAAAGCAAGGAGAGAAATAGGGCAGCAATTTTATTCCTGTGTGGTCAATAAAATTCCAGCCCAAAATGGTGGTGAGATGGATAAAAAAATAAGGGAAAATAATATTGAATCGAAAAGATTTAAAAAAAATTATTAGGCAAGGCGAGTGAAGGAATCGGTTTTACTGGACCAACTTCGGTTGGTGAGAGAGGCAGGATTTCGATTTGCACAGATCTCTTCGGCATACCCAAGTGACACACAAGTGAAAGTTGGGATTGGTCCTGCTTTGGACAGGGGGCTGGACTTGATGACCTTCTGAGGTCTCTTCCAGCTCTATGATTCTATGAAAGCCAGCTGTTTCCCAAACGTGTAAATCAAAGCTCTCCCCTTGCCCACCTTTTCTCTGTTCCTATCCTGATTTGGCTGCAACCACACAACAAAGTACCACCCTAATAGTCCTGTTCCCAGTGAATCCTCCAGCTTCTCGGCTCAGAAGAGCTTGGCACGAAAGTGATGAGCCTGGAAAAAGTTTTGAAAATAATTCTGAGACTATCAAGTATTTTCCGCTTTGGGAAATTGGCTCTTTAAAAGCATCACACGGAATCCCGAAGGAAACAAGAAAAATGTGACCACGATTGGGGAATTTCGTCCTGCAGGAATAACGCCCATCTGTGGATGGGCAGATCTCTTGGGTAGGCAGCTGCTCTGCAGCCATATCAGCCTCGGGTGGACCGATGGAGAGCAGGAAGCAGTGCTTTTTTTGTTTAAAAAAAAAAAACATGTCAGTATTCCAGAGGAAAAATTGTTGGGGGGGTGAGGCCAGCATTGCCCTTTTAAGACATGTGACCCCTTTAAGACATGTGGCCCAGCTGACTGTCGGACATTTGCGTATAGAGGCGCCGGTACGCGCCATTCTTTCTGGGTAAGCTCTGACTGGAGATGCAGGTATTGCGTCTGGAGATGCCAGTACCGGGCAGTATCATCACAAAAAAAGCACCGGCAGGAAGTATTTTCAACCGAAAAAAAGTTCTGCGTTAATATACTCACCTAGGAATTCACCAGTGGAAAAAAATCCTCGTTTTGTCTGCCGGCAACACTCCTGCAGACACCGGTGGTGCCAAACGTGCTGTGAAAACAACATGGAGTGAAAACGGCAAGTCCCTGGTGGGGAGGAGGCCTTGGGGTTGGGCGGTGTGGCCACTCCCTCAATGCCCCCCACGGTCCAAGAAAGTCTCCGGTGACCCTCCATCAAGGCTGTTCTCTGCAATGAATGCAAAAGTGGGGCCCCGCAAAAGCAACCCACAAATCTGATCTCTACAGGCTTCGGTACAACCCCCCCCCCCCATCCTAATTCTTGGATTTTGGGGAATCCGCTGCCACCATCAAGTGCTTTTGAACCCACAAACAGGGGTGAACACGTGAAACCAACCTCAGGGCACCCAAAGAGCTCCAAAGAGCTTGAAAAGAAAAGAGAAGATACAAGCTGCTGTCTGTGATTGCTGTCTCCTCCTCAGAAGCCTGCAGATCCCACAGACAGATTTTCCCAGACACAGAAATCAACCAATACCAGGTTAATTAAAAATAAAAAGTAAGAACTTTTATTATTAAAACAATACTCCAGTTAGAAGCATAGTTGGAATGGCTAGAGGGTAAGAGCCATCAATTAATATACTCATGGAGGATTCCCTCGTTGGCCAAAACTTAGTTACCAAAGAAAGGAAAACCCATTTCTAACAGCACAGACATCACATCCAAATTCCCAGCTCAGAAAACAATCAAACCTGATGGATTTATCTAGACTTTACTCTACTTCCACGTGATGAAGATTCTTTTTCTGGGAGAGTGACGTGTCTTCTTTCTCCCTCAGTATCTAGAGAACAAACTGGCTCAGAGACAAAGGAGGGAAACCCCCCAAAATTCCTTTGTTTCAGTTTGAAATCCCTACCTGCCTTTCTGTTAGCTGAGCAGATACCTGGTGAGGTACAGGGACATAGTTAACCCCGTAGTCCCCAGGCTGCTGGCCATCCCTCCTGGCCATGTGTGCCATAGTGGGGGGCTGTTTGCTCTGTAACCAGGGGTTCCCCTGCACTGTGATGCGATTCCCACGGTCTCACCCACATGTGGATTGGCTCAGACACCTACTCCCAGCTTGAGCAGATAACACTGCTCTTCCCAGGGCGAGGGACAAAGGAAGGGAAGCAGAGACGGCCACCTGGATGGAGGGCAAGATCTGGGAGCGAGGCAGTTTGGGGCTAGAAAACATGAAGGGAACAGCCTAAGCTGGATGCTGAGGGTTGAGGGGAGCGATGGACCCACTAACCCAAGGGGTCTGAGGCATCCGGGCCCTGACTCCTGTAACCACATCACGTCTGCTGTGCTGTACCCTGCCGGAGCAATAAACCCTCTCTTCTATGACTGGCGGAGTCTGTTCTTACTGCTACGGGGCTGCAGGATCGGGGGGAACCCGACATGCCGTTACACCATGACACCCTCACACCACACCGGGGCTTGCTTCGGCCAGTGAGCACACTGCCACCTCTCCGAAGACGGCCGAGGCAATCGAGAAAAGCGGCTCATCGGGGAGAGAAGATGCTCTCTGCCCCCATCCCCTAGCAAATAATTCAGCCCACACCTCAGAGAAAGGTTTGTCCTGTCTGTCACGGGGCGTGGGGGAAAAGCGGGAAAAGATACTCAAACTGTGGTTTGCCATTTGCATATCTTTTCTTGTTCGCTCTTTAACATCAGAATATATGAATGGCCACACTGGCTCAGACCAAAGGCCCATCTAGCCCAGCGTCTTGTCTGCAGACAGTGGCCAGCGCCAGGTGCCCCAGAGGGGGTGGACCAAGGACAATGATCAAGCGATTTGTCTCCTGCCATCCTTCTCCAGCCTCTGACAAACAGAGGCCAGGGACACCAATTCTATCCCCTGGCTGATAGCCTATTATGGACCTAACCTCCATGAACTAGCTTCTCTTTAAATTCTGTTATAGTCCTAACCTTCACAGCCTCCTCTGGCAAGGAGTTCCACAGGTTGCCTGTGCACTGTGTGAAGGAGAACTTTATTTTATTTGTTTTAAACCTGCTGCCCATTCGTTTCATTTGGTGTCCTCCAGTTCCTATATTATGGGAACAAGTAAATAACTTTTCTTTATTCACCCTCTCCACACCACTCATGATTTTATAGATCTCTATCATATCCCCCCTCAGTCTCCTCTTTTCTAAACTGAAAGTCCCAGTCGCTTTAACCTCTCCTCATATAGGACCTGTTCCAAACCCCTAATCATTTTAATTGCCTTTTCTGAACCTTTTCTAATGCCAAAATATCTCTTTTGAGGTGAGGAGACCACATCTATACGCAGTATTTAAGATGTGGGCGTACCATGATTTTATATAGGGGTAGTAAGATATTCTTTGTCTTATTTTCTATCCCTTTTTAATAATTCCTAACATCCTATTTCTTTTTTGACTGCCGCTGTACACTGCATGGATGTTTCCAGAGAACTATCCATGATAACTTCAAGCTCTCTTTCCAGATTAGTTGTAGCTAAATTAGCCTCCATCATATTGTATGTATAGTTAGGGTTATTTTTTCCAATGTGTAGTACTTTACATTTATTTACATTAAATTTCATTTGCCATCTTTGTCGCTAGACACAGCCATAGAGAGTCTGCTGCAGTCTGTGGTTGAGGGAGGAGAAATTAAGGGGCAGGACTTTTACAAGGCAGCCGAGGATTTGCATCCAACGTCTCGGAAGGAGTTGGAACTCTGGAAACCTGTCGTGACGGGCAGGGGAAAGTTTGAGTGGGCCCCGTTAAGAAGGATGCTGATGGGGGACAATGCACAAAGCAAGTCTTATGTTCCCACCTTCCATTTCATAGAAGAAAATTGTTTTTTTTTTTATGTACGGACACATGCAAACTCAGTAATCGCTCATCCCTTGTCCGAGTGGGACCCTCAGAAACCCCAGTTCTGAAAGGGGGTTTATCATAATCGGGAGTGGTGATCCCCTGGTGACTAAGGGGTTTCATTCACGTACCTAGCCAAGGTGTTGGGCAATCAGCCAATAACAATGCAGATAGGAAATTCAAACTGGAAAAGAGGGGTTTTTCTCTCGCGTCTTTGTTTGAGATCAGATCGTTTCCCCCCAGCTATTGAGGGGGATGAGAGAACAGACTTCTTGCAATGTGTAAGCTGGGAAAAATGTAGCTAGTTCATCAGGGTTTATTGGTTTCCTTGTTTGCGGGTTGGAAAGCATGTCTGAGCTGGCTAATTGTTTTTTCTCTTTTATAACTAAGCCTTATAGCCCAGGGGGATTTTCCTCCCAAGTATTCGTATCAAATGGTGGCTCTTTCCATCTAGCCAATTTACGATGCTTGCAGCTGTAGTTTTGTTTTGATAATAAAAGATTGTTTCTTTTTTTTTAATTACCTGGGATTGGTTGATTCTTGTGTCCTTAGGACTCAGGGCCTAGTTACTAGGACAGAGTCATAGAACCATAGAGCTGGAAGAGACCTCAGAAGGTCATCAAGTCCAGCCCAATCAATCCCAACTAAATTAACCCGGCCAGGGCTTTGTCAAGTCAGGATTTAAACACCTCTAGGGATGGAGACTCCACTACTTTCCTCAGGAACCCATCTCAGTGCCTCTCCACCCGCCTAATGGTGGTGAAGTCCACCCTCAAGTCCATTCTTGTCTGTGGACTCCCTGGCTGTGTCTAGACTGGCAAGTTTTTGCGTAAAAGCAAGTGCTTTTGCGCAAAAACTTGCCAGCCGTCTACACTGGCCGCTTGAATTTGCTCAAGAACACTGACGATCTCATGTATGATCGCCAGTGTTCTCGCACAAATACAATGACTCTCCCATTCAGCCAAAAGCCCTCTTGCACAAATGCTTTTACGCAAGAGGGCCAGTGTAGACAACGCGGTAGCTAAAATGGCGATTGGGGCTTTTTTGCGCAAAAGCGCGTCTAGATTGGCAAAAGCGCAAAAGCATCCATGCCAATCGAGACGCGCTTTTGCGCCACTACTTTTAACGGAAAAACTTTTTCCGTTAAACGTATTTACGCAAAATCATGCCAGTCTAGACGTAGCCGCTTTGTTTTCCCAACTCAGAGCAGAACGGAGGTTGGGGAAAGAGGGAGAACTTTGCCTTTGGGAGGGATTTCCCAAGCGATTGCTTCCCTGATTTTATTGGAATTACTTGGGTGGTGCCAACGGGTCCCCAAAAGCCGGGTATTAGTATTTTGGGGGGAAGTTTTTGAACCAAACCTTTTGAGGCAAGTTTTGGAGCACGGGGAAAGGCAGGGAGGGTGCTGGAAGCCAAAACACCTGGGGTTTCTTTCCAGCTCCAATGTGTCATTTGCCCATAGCACTGCCCGGTCACAGCTCCCAGTTATCGGGTGTCCCAGAGGCGTCTACATCCCCTTCATGGTCTCTCCTTTCCCCTGCCTGTGTGGTTCGCTGAGGTTGGAAACTGAGGTGCGTGAGCCTTGCATAGAGCTGAGTTTCCTGCAGTTTCCTGCCCCACTGATCCCCTCCCAGTTGAGTGTATAAACCCCTCAAGCCCGAGACGGATGCAGCCTCCCTGCACTGCCCCCGAATGTGCAGATCCCGATCCAGATCTTGATCCTGCTTCCTGCAGCCTTCTTCCTACCCCACCCCCGGAGCTCAGGCCGCTCAGTCTGACTTGATAGAGCTCCCTAGAGGTTTGGGGTACATGGGAAGCTCTGAGGAGTTCAGTGGATGGTATCGGGGAGCTTGTTGCCATCTGTACCCCTGTGTTCACTCCTTGCACAGGACTAGGATACATTTTATGCAAAGCGGCCTTGTGAGGAATCTTCAGAAAACTCATAATCTGCTGATTGGTCCAGGCAGTGCTTTTTTTGCAAATAAATAAAAGGGGAAAAGTTGTTGAGGAAAAAAAAAAAGACCGGGTGAGGCCAGCATTGCCCTTTTAAGAGACGCTACCCCTTTCAGAGACACAGCCAGCTGACTGTCGGACATTTGCGTACCGATACGCGCCATTCTTTGCAGGGAAGTTCTGACTGGAGGTGCCGGTTCTGCTCCTGGACATGCCGGTACTGCGTACCGGGCAGTACTGTCACAAAAAAAGCACCGTGTCCAGTAAAAGATAACTTCTCATCCACCTGGTTCCTTTGGGTCAGACTGCAATCTTGGCTGAGACCCGTGTTGCGGGTGTGTACTTATAATTCCATAAGGAGTTTGACTTGGGGCCACATAGCAAACAAAGCCAATCTCTAATAGCACACATAAACCTGTAAGGGAACATTTTAACCCAGATGGACACGCAATCCTGGATTTAAAAGTAGCTGTTCTTCCTCCCGAAGGCAGAGTGACGGCAGAACTGAGATTCCTCTGCAAATTTGGCACTGTCTACCTGGGCTTGAATAAGGATATTAACTGGATAACACACTACACAACCAATTTCCCCTGGCTTTGATATTCCCATTGAGTCGGAGGAAGGTTTTTTTACTTGGGTGACGTCGTCCTCTCTCCCAAGACCAGGGACTTGGAGACTCTGGGGTGGTTTTAAAAGCCTTTAGAGGCAAGATTTTTGTAAGGTCTCTTGTGGGCCCCCAGCTTCTGCATGCGGAGTGCCAGAGTGGGGAACAGCCAGGACGTGGTGGCAGCGGTGGGATGTTTAGAAAAGGACAGCGCTCCTCCCATCCATCGCAGTTACGTAGCAAAACTCACCTGTTTCTACGCAGCCTGGAACACAGACATGATGTGTGAGGTTAACTCAGGCAGCACCTTGCATGCATCTCAGAGTTTGAATAGTCAAGGGGGTTTTGTCAGACCGTGCCGAGCTTGAGTGAAATAAATGCGCAACTGAACAGCCTGGCCTCTGGCTCTGAGTTGGTTAATTTAGTCAATTCCAGCTGCCTAGGCTTGCCAGGGACATGTGACGGGGTGCAGGGGATCACAGAAAAGCTCTTGGGGTGCTTCCCACCGGCACTCACTTTGCTCTCTGGGTCTTCTCACCGCCCGGTCCTACTGGGCCTGATCTCCTGGTCTCCCGCAGCCAAGGCACAGCCGAGATCCCTGCTCCCCCGAGAAGCAGCACAGACACTGAACCACTTCAGATCTGAGAAAAATGCAGCTTCCCGGGATACCACTCCCCACGTGGAATCAAACCCCAAAGTAATTATTTGGGGTAGTCTCCTTTAGCAAGGACAGGGCGAATGAGCACACTGGTTACTCCCACGCAACAATCATTTAGGTAGGGTTTGAGAGTCAAGAAAAGTGATTTATTAAGTACACGCAGCCGGATTGTAGTGGTTAGAAGTGAAAACGGGCAGAGCAAAATAGAAAAGAACATTTAAAAGAACAGGAAACACTTTGCTGACTCTGACACTGACACCTCCGTGCAAACGTCTTATAAACTCACCCGAACACTTTTCCTGTTCCAGCTCAGCCTGCAAACCAGGGCCGTCCCTCCCTCCAGGGTCTCTGGCTCCCTTTCTTCCGTGTGTCACGCCAGCCAAAGACAGTGAGACTGCCCACTTCCCATTGGTTTATAGCAGTGTTTCTTAGCAAAATAATTTTTTTATGAGGAACACTGAGGATATTTTGTTGAGTAAAAAAAAAGGCGGTGGGAGTTATTGACAAAAAATGGGGGGGAGATTCGAGGGAAAATAATTTACCAAAAAAAAAAGAAAAAGGTTTGCCTGCCTCTTTAAGGGCAGCCATTTTTCACTCTGTTGTTCTCCGCGGCACACCTCCGACTGCCTGACGGCACACGGGTCTACCACAGAACACAGTTTAAGAAACGCTGGTTTAGAGACTCCACCTTTGGGGCGGGAATTGTGTTTCTAGCTTCCACCCTTCCGTGGCTAGTGACTACTCGCTGGGGAGGCGAGGTGGTTTCCTAGCACCAAGCACCACGGCGGTAAAAGGGGCTGTGGACAGAGGACCAGAGCTTGAGGGTAACACCCTGGCTGGCTTCCCTTGGCGCTTGTGAAACCACGAAGCTTTCCCCTTGCCGTAGCCCTAGCCTCCCACACAAGCGTGACCCACAAAGCAAAGCAACAGACACGGAGCCAGGGGATTACGCCATGGAGATCGATCAGTTACGTGGGACAGTTTTGTTCCCAAGTATCTCCGAGTTGTGCACGTTGGGGTCCAGAAGTCCATTTCAGAAAGCACGGGGAGGGGGGATCTGTCACAGGACACATCTTCCTTGCTAGCAGGGAGCACCAACGGCTCCCTCCTCCATGAACGGGCCGGCCCCGGGCCGAGAAATTCCCCAGATGGTCCCGCCAAGCACATACGCTGTAGATCAGGCTAGAGACGTTCTCCCTGAACCAGCCCCTGCACTCACGTCTCACAGGGAGCACACGGCTTGAGGAGCTGCCAACTTTCAGTAGACCCCTGTCCCCACACCTGGCAGGGCTGAATCCCAGGGCAGAGGGGCCTTGGGTGCAGTGAGTTTGTCGGGGCTCAGACCGGAGGGGCTCGGGAAGTATCTCACCGGTTGGCACAAACTGTCTCCAGCGCTGGGAGGGCTGTGGTGCGGGGGCTGTCCCTAACAGCCGTGTGTTGTCTGTGAGACAGGACACCTGGGCTCTCTCCACAGCTCTGGGAAGGGAGTGTGGTCTAGTGGTGAGAGCGGGGGCATGGCGAAATGGAGGGGATCTCCAAGCTGGGTCTGCCACACGTCTCTCGGCTGTGCCATTTCCCCTCTGCACGGCCACAGCTCCCAGGTGTAGGACGTCACAGAAACGGCCACATCCCCTGCATGTGGTCACAGACTCCCAGGGGGGCTTCTCAGAAACCCTCCCCCTGTGGTCGCTGGGATGGGGGCTGATGCCTGCTCAGCCCAGCCCCAGCTGGCTCAGGTCCGGCCCCACCCTGGGACAGATCAAAGGGCTCTGTTCCCACCCCCACCGAGATCAGTCCCTGCCACCCCAGCGCCCAGCCCAGAGACACCGGCAGGGAACTGAGCGAGGGCACGGCTTGGTGAATAAGAGCCCCAGATGTGCCCAGCTGTGAGTCAGCACCCAGAGCAGCTGGACACGTCCCTGCTGGACACGTCCCCACTGTGGTCCTCTCCATCCAGTGGTGCATCATCTGTGCAGGAACCCAGCTACTGGACCAGTGGGCCGTCTGTGCAGGGACCCAGCTACTGGACTGACTCATGTTCTATCCTTCCCCCCAGCCCGTGTGGTTGGCTGTGGTTGGAAACAGACACCTGAGCCCTGCAGTTAGATGAGCATGTGCGTGACTTTGCGGTTTCCTGCCCCCTTGAATTCCCCACTGGCGGAGTCTAGAAAAACCCTGCAGGTCTGTGGCAGAGGCACTGCCCAGCACTGACTGTGAACATGCAAGTTCTCATCTTGTTTCTCCTCCCCATGGCCTTTCTGCTGCCGCCTGGGGCTAGGACTGGTGAGTACAGCTGGGTTTGGGGTCCTGGGACTTTGGGGTGAATGGAGGTTCTTAGGGTCTGGGTTCTATCAGTTTTACATCAGGGCGTGTGATAGATTATACCCCATTGTTGCACAAACAATTATGATAAATTTTATTCCAAGTGTGCCTCATAATTTACAGACCATTATTGTCCTGATAAAATAGCTGTGGCAGGTACAGTGGCAGGTAGAGTGAACCCAGAAACAAAGACTAGACGATGCTTCAACTGGGTGTTAATAAAGTAAAATGGCCCTTCACCGGGAAGGCTGTTGGACCTGGGTGAAAAATGAGCATCATGGTGAACAAACATCTTGGGTCGTGTGTCTGCACAGACCTTTGGACTCCTAAGCCCCAGCAGGAGATAATTTAAAAAGAAGAGAAACAATTACAAATGGTGGAGGGAGACTACTCAGATAACCTCCCTCTGTCTCTTTTCCTCCGGCATTCACAACACCGGGTGCACAAAGGCAGCACTAGGGGATTGTGGGAGGGGTCCTGAGGGAAGGCAAATTGAGCTAGAAAGTTTGCAGGAAGATCTCCCCAGGCAGAGATGAAAACGTGTCACTGCCCTGTTCAGCGGTGATGTCTGTGACAGAAGATGTGGGGGGGGGGGTTGTCTCACCCAGCGCCGATAACCTCGGTGTCAGCCGCTGTGCAGGGAAGGAAGAGCAAGAGAAAAGAAAAAAAAGATCCCCTGGGTCAGTGACAGCGGCTTCGAGCTGCACCCAAAGGGAAAGGCCCCGGGTCCCGTTCCCCACCCCCGGAATCAGCACCTCCCTGTCTGGGGGTTGCCAGGCCTGCTCGAGTTCGACCTTGGCCACCAAAGCCATTGTGGAAAGTCCGGGTGGTGACTCACCCACTGCTGGTGCATCTGGCAACAGTTCCTGCCACAAAGAGATCAGAGCTTTAGGCTTCCCCTCCTATCCCATGCGGAGCCCGTTGTGGGGCAGAGCTGAGCCACAGGGCGCCCCCAGGGAGAGCATCGCAGGGGGTAGGCTGGGGCTGTGGAGGCTCCACTTTGCAATGTGGAAGTCGGTCTCAGCCCAGCCCAGCGAGTTGGGGAGTCTCTATGTATGGCCCCGGTCTCCCCCAAGCTGAGATCATCGGGGGCTGGGAAGCCCAGCCCCACTCCAGGCCCTACATGGCCTACCTGAAAATACGACGTGGACAGAAGAATTCTTACTGCGGCGGGTTCCTGGTGGCGAAGGACTTTGTGCTGACGGCCGCTCACTGCCGGGGAGAGTAAGTGCCTCTGTGATGGGCTGTGCGCGTGGACGCGGGAAGGGGAGCCGGGAAGCAGAGCCCAGGGGTCTGACTCGGTCAGGGGGCATCAGTGAGTCTCTAGGTGTCTCTGCAGCCAGCGGACTGGATAAGTCAATGGGGCTCTGGGCAGGGAGAGACAGGGAGGGGTCCCATCCCCAGGGTAGCTCTGCAGGGTGCTGGGCATGGACCCCTGCCTGGATTGAGCTGGGAAAGATCAATGGGGTGCAGGGGAGCTGGGACCGGGGGGTAAAGTCCCTGAGTTCTGGATCCTGGCCTCAGACCCCAGGCTGCCCCAGTCAGTTGTCAGGGGTGAGCCCCACATGAGCCCGGCCCCCACCGCCAGCAGCTGCCTGACCCCCCAGGCCTCAAGGGTGGCACATGGTTTTCACAGCGCGATCACCGTCAAACTGGGAGCCCACGACATCAGTGAGGAAAAAGACAGCCAGCAAGTGATCCCCGTGCGCCGGCAGATCCCCCACCCAAATTACAATGGGAACACCTATAAAAACGACATTATGCTGCTGCAGGTACCGCCCCTCTGCCATAGCACCTCCCCCAGTGACCTCACACTGCTGCAAGTACCGCCCCATCCCATCCCCCACCCCCAGTGACCTCACACTGCTGCAGGTACCGCCCCCATCCCATCCCCCGCCCCCAGTGACCTCACACTGCTGCAGGTACCGCCCCATCCCATCCCCCACCCCCAGTGACCTCACACTGCTGCAGGTACCGCCCCCATCCCATCCCCCACCCCCAGTGACCTCACACTGCTGCAGGTACCGCCCCATCCCATCCCCCACCCCCAGTGACCTCACACTGCTGCAGGTACCGCCCCATCCCATCCCCCCACCCCCAGTGACCTCACACTGCTGCAGGTACCACCCCCATCCCATCCCCCACCCCTAGTGACCTCACACTGCTGCAGGTACCGCCCCCATCCCATCCCCCACCCCCAGTGACCTCACACTGCTGCAGGTACCACCCCATCCCATCCCCCACCCCCAGTGACCTCACACTGCTGCAGGTACCGCCCCCATCCCATCCCCTACCCCAGTGACCTCACACTGCTGCAGGTACCGCCCCCATCCCATCCCCCACCCCCAGTGACCTCACACTGCTGCAGGTACCACCCCCATCCCATCCCCCTCGCCCAGTGACCTCACACTGCTGCAGGTACCACCCCCATCCCATCCCCCACCCCCAGTGACCTCACACTGCTGCAGGTACCACCCCCATCCCATCGCCCACCCCCAGTGACCTCACACTGCTGCAGGTACCGCCCCCATCCCATCCCCCACCCCCAGTGACCTCACACTGCTGCAGGTACCGCCCCCATCCCATCCTCCACCCCCAGTGACCTCACACTGCTGCAGGTACCGCCCCCATCCCATCCCCCACCCCCAGTGACCTCACACTGCTGCAGGTACCACCCCATCCCATCCCCCGCCCCCAGTGACCTCACACTGCTGCAGGTACCACCCCATCCCATCCCCCACCCCCAGTGACCTCACACTGCTGCAGGTACCACCCCCATCCCATCCCCCACCCCAGTGACCTCACACTGCTGCAGGTACCGCCCCATCCCATCCCCCGCCCCCAGTGACCTCACACTGCTGCAGGTACCGCCCCCATCCCATCCCCCACCCCCAGTGACCTCACACTGCTGCAGGTACCGCCCCATCCCATCCCCCGCCCCCAGTGACCTCACACTGCTGCAGGTACCACCCCATCCCATCCCCCACCCCCAGTGACCTCACACTGCTGCAGGTACCACCCCCATCCCATCCCCCACCCCAGTGACCTCACACTGCTGCAGGTACCGCCCCCATCTCATCCGCCAGCCCCAGTGACCTCGCACTGCTGCAGGTACCACCCCCATCCCATCCCCCACCCCCAGTGACCTCACACTGCTGCAGGTACCACCCCCATCCCATCCCCCACCCCCAGTGACCTCACACTGCTGCAGGTACCGCTCCCATCCCATCCCCCACCCCCAGTGACCTCACACTGCTGCAGGTACCACCCCCATCCCATCCCCCACCCCCAGTGACCTCACACTGCTGCAGGTACCGCCCCATCCCATCCCCCACCCCCAGTGACCTCACACTGCTGCAGGTACCGCCCCATCCCATCCCCCACCCTCAGTGACCTCACACTGCTGAAGGTACCGCACCCATCCCATCCCCCACCCCCAGTGACCTCACACTGCTGCAGGTACCGCCCCCATCCCATCCCCCACCCCGAGTGACTCACACTGCTGAAGGTACCACCCCATCCCATCAACTCATCCCTTGAATTTTGGTCCTGTTGCCCTGTGGGACACACACACACAGAGGTGCAGACACACTTGCTTTGTCTGCACTTTACTGGCACTTTGCTTCCCTGCCTCTCTGTGCTCCTGTAGCTCACCAGGAGGGTGAAGCTGACCCAGGCGGTCGGTCTCCTCCAGCTGACGTCTGCTCGTCACCGATGGAGGCCGTATCCCACCTGCAGCGTGGCTGGCTGGGGCCGGACTGGCTTGAACGTGAGAACCAACGTCCTTCAGGAGGTGTATCTGGTGGTGGTCAATGATACGTTCTGCCAGTACCGATACCTTTACTACTTCCCCTCCAGCATGCTGTGCATCGGGGACCCTGAGGATGATAAGTCCATTAATCTGGTAAGTGCTTATTGGCTTCATCTTCTGGTGCCGAGTGTCCTTTCCGTTTGGTCTCCGTGCTCCCCATGCAGGAGCAGAAGGAGAAGAGAAAGAGACAGTGAGAGGCAGGAGGAGGAGGAGAAGAGAAAGAGAGAGTGAGAGGCAGGAGGAGGAGGAAAAGAGAAAGAGAGAGTGAGAGGCAGGAGGAGGAGGAGAAGAGAAAGAGAGAGTGAGAGGCAGGAGGAGGAGGAGAAGAGAAAGAGAGAGTGAGAGGCAGGAGGAGGAGGAGAAGAGAAAGAGAGAGTGAGAGGCAGGAGGAGGAGGAGAAGAGAAAGAGAGTGAGAGGCAGGAGGGGAAGAAGAGAAAGAGACAGTGAGAGGCAGGAGGGGAAGAAGAGAAAGAGACAGTGAGAGGCAGGAGGAAGAGGAGAAGAGAAAGAGACAGTGAGAGGCAGGAGGGGAAGAAGAGAAAGAGACAGTGAGAGGGAGGAGGAGGAGGAGGAGAAGAGAAAGAGACAGTGAGAGGCAGGAGGGGAAGAAGAGAAAGAGACAGTGAGAGGCAGGAGGAGGTGAAGAGAGAGAGACAGTGAGAGGCAGGAGGAGGAGAAGAGAAAGAGACAGTGAGAAGCAGGAGGAGGAGGAGAAGAGAAAGATAGTGAGAGGCAGGAGGAGGAGGAGAAGAGAAAGAGAGTGAGAGGCAGGAGGAGGAGGAGGAGAAGAGAAAGAGAGAGTGAGAGGCAGGAGGGGAAGAAGAGAAAGAGAGATGGAGAGAGAGGCAGGAGATGGAGGAGAGCTGAGAGAGCAAGAGAGGGAGAAAGTAGGAGGAGGGGGGAGAGAGAGAGAGACGGAGCGAGACACCAGAGGCTCAGCAGAGAAGACCAAGATAGAAAAGGAATAGGACGTGGAGGAGAGACCTGAAAATCCCATTTTATGATGGGCTAGTTCCTTAATAATAGCCGTCCCCGAAATAACATGAAAATAATCAAGTGGCAGACTACTTGGTGCGGTCGTATAAGTTGGTGAGAACAAGCATGAGCAGATGAATACATGTGGTTACAGCGCTTCTTCACTCACGCACTTGTTTATCTTTGTGTTTTAACAAACCGCAACGACTTGTGTTGCTAGTTATCTTGTGTTGCTAGATATCGAATTCTGACGTTGACGACCCAGCAGCAACAGAAAACTCACTTTGCCGCCACCACCATCTGAAACGCAACCCCAAATTGACTCCGCATAGCACGTTTTCACTTAGCACGAACATTTCCAGAAATGCATTTGTAGTGTTAAATGAGGAATTACTGTATTCCTATTTCAAGCATAATGACTAGATGAAAAAGTCAGAATTTTAATTTCCAGGGCTCGACAATCTATGTAATCTACTCGCCCGTGGTAAGTAGATTACAACCTGGAAGAGCCAGGTTCGGGCGATCTGTGCATGTTAATATCTCATGGAGAACCTCCATGGGCCTAGAACTTAGTTACAAAGAAAAGCCAAAACATTTTTTTAAAAGTGCACAGACAGCAGATCCCATACCCAAACCATAATATAATAAAACCTAACGCATTGATCGAAACTGTACCCTACTTACAGAGAGTGAAGAATTGTTTCTTGGAGACAGTCTATCTCTCTCAGAAGCTTTGGTGAGTTAGTGCAACTAATTTTTCTTCTTATACAGCACCAAAGAGGAAGTCAGACTAGCTAATGGCAGTGGTGTTTCTGGTCTTAGGGTGCGTCTAGATGACGTTCCTCTTTCGAAAGAGGAGTGTAGTCTAGACGCATCCTTAGAGTCAATGAATCCCCCATCTTGAGCATTTTGGTGTTAATTCATTTCTCTTTCTGATTGTGCTCTGGCATCCGATCCGGGCATTAACTTGCGTCTCTCTGTTTGTTCCGGGGCAGGGTGATTCCGGGGGTCCCCTCGTGTGCCGCGGAGTGGCCGAGGGCATCGTCTCCAGGTGCATAAGTAACAGCATCAAGCCTCCAGCTGTGTTCACTCGGATTTCCCACTTCCTGCCCTGGATCAAGGCCAACTTGCCAGAAATCTAGCCACATAGAGCCGACAGGGCCATCTGCTTCTGCTACACAGCCTGCCCCTGGACACATAGGATCAGACCTTCCTCTGCATCTGGGCTTGTGACCCATTATCGATTTGTGATTGACATGGTCCTCGTGGCCAGTCTGATGAGGGCGCCCCCTACAGGGGAAAGGCCCATGGCACAGCACCATCTCCCTGAGACAGCCTCCGCCCCCCCCCCCCCCCGGAGTGAATTGGAGTTACTGCCCCCTATAGGTCCCTCTGAGCCAGCCACTCCACGGCGAATTGGAACTGGTTCCCCATAGCGTGGAAAGACCGTGTCCTGTGTCCCTTCCTGCTCGATCCTGGATAATCTCTGTAACATGCTGATGAAACTGTGCGATGTCCCCTGCTGGGCGGGTCACCCATGCTGCGGGAGACGCATTAAATGGCTTTCATTTAAGGTGGTGTCTGGACTCCTGAGCACTGGCTGGTTGGGACAGGTGGGCTACTCAAACCCCTCACCCCGCCCAGAGTCCCTATGAGCGGGGGTGGGGAGTGGGGCTCACAGGGTGTGAAACTGCAGGGAATGCAGCCGTGTGGGCAAAAGGGAAAAGGGGCTGATTGAGCCAGGAGCTGAGCACACACCAATATTAGAGCCCATAAGTAGCCACTTTGGAGCCTCTCAGAAAATGGAGGTGTGTAAAATCACACGCGTGTGTATTTCACCAGGTAAAACAGCAAGGAAATAGGGCTGGAGAGAGAGAGAGTAGAGGTTGGATGCACAGAGACAATTTATATGGACA
Organism: Pelodiscus sinensis; assembly: GCF_052426305.1. NCBI lineage: Eukaryota > Metazoa > Chordata > Testudines > Trionychidae > Pelodiscus > Pelodiscus sinensis. The sequence continues at coordinate 3,617,881 of NC_143081.1, read as the reverse complement.
GCACGGAGAGACCAGTAAAATGACAGATCTTTGAGATAGGTAGATGTGGTATGGAGATAGATAGATAGATAGATAGATAGATAGATAGATAGATAGATAGATAGATGGGTGTGTGGGGATAGATAGATAGATAGATAGATAGATAGATAGATAGATAGAGGGGGTGTGTGGGGATAGATAGATAGATAGATAGATAGATAGATAGATAGATAGATAGATAGATAGATGGGTGTGTGGGGATAGATAGATAGATAGATAGATAGATAGATAGATAGATAGATAGAGGGGGTGTGTGGGGATAGATAGATAGATAGATAGATAGATAGATAGATAGATAGATAGATAGATAGATAGGTGTGTGGGGATAGATAGATAGATAGATAGATAGATAGATAGATAGATAGATAGATAGATAGATGGGTGTGTGGGGATAGATAGATAGATAGATAGATAGATAGATAGATAGATAGATAGATAGATAGATAGAGGGGGTGTGTGGGGATAGATAGATAGATAGATAGATAGATAGATAGATAGATAGATAGATAGATAGATAGATAGATAGAGGGGGTGTGTGGGGATAGATAGATAGATAGATAGATAGATAGATAGATAGATAGATAGATAGATAGATAGATAGATAGATGGGTGTATGGGGATAGATAGATAGATAGATAGATAGATAGATAGATAGATAGATAGATAGATAGATAGATAGATAGATAGATAGATAGATAGATTAGATAAAACGTTGCCCCATCCACACACAGACCTGGAGCTAGCTGGCCGCATTGGCATTATCACCTGCAGTTTCTTAGCACCCCCTTTTTACTATACCAGAAGTAAAAAGGGTGCAGCATTGAATGGGGAGAAAAAGGAAGGGAAAGGTGGAGAAGGGGGTTTCGTGGGTTACAGAAGGATGTAACAAGCCAGCAATCCAGTGCCTCTAGTCACCACATGTTTCTGTAGTAGTACTTGGGTGATGTTGTCCTCTCTTCCAAAGCCAGGGACTCTGAGACCCTGGGGAGGTTTTAAAACAGAAGCCTTTAAAGGCAAGGGATTTCTAAGGTCTCTCGCGGGCCCCCACCTGCTGCACGCGGAGTGCCAGAGTGGGGAACAGTCTGGATGTGGTGGCAGCGGTGGGATGTTTAGAAAAGGACAGCGCTCCTCCCATTCGTCGCCGTTACGAAGCAAAACACACTTTTTCCACACAGCCTGGAACACAGACATGACGTGTGGGATTAACGCAGGCAGCGCCTTGCATGCATCTCCGAGTCGCAACATTCAGTGGGTTTTGGTAAGACCGTGCCGAGCTTGAGTGAAATGATGAAACCCCAAAGGAATTATTTGGATGAGCCCGCTTTAGGAAGGAAAGGGGGAATGAGCACAGTGGTTGCTCCCACGTAACAATCATTTAGGTGGGGCTTGAGAGTCAATAAAAGTGATTTATTAAGTACAAGCAGCTGGATTGAAGTGGTTATAAGTGTGAAAGGGCAGAGCAAAATAGAAAAGGCACTTAAAAGAACAGGAACCGCTTTGCTGACTCTGACACTGACACCTCCGTGCAAACGTCTTACAAACTCACCCGAACACTGTTCCTGTTCCAGCTAAGCCTTCAAACCAGGGCCGTCCCTCCCTCCAGGGTCTCTGGCTCCCTTTCTTCGCTGTGTCACGCCAGCCAAAGACAGTGAGACTGCCCACTTCCCATTGGTTTATAGCAGTGTTTCTTAAACATTTTAAGACCGAGGAACGCCAAAATATAATTTTTTCATGAGAACGAGCAAGGATTTTTTGTCGAGAAAAAAAAACGGGGGAGGGGAGGTTATTGACCAAAAAGAAAAAGTTCTCCTGTCCCTTTAAAAGCGGCCATTTTGAACTCCGGTGTTCTCCGTGGCTCACTTCCGACTGCCTCAGGGCACACGGGTGTGCCACAAAACACAGTTTAAGAAACGCTGGTTTAGAGACTCCACCGTTGGGGCGAGAATTGTGTTTCTAGCTTCCATCCTTCCATGGGAAGTTTCCTGGCCAGTTCCTACCTGCTGGGGATCGTAGGTGGTTTTCTAGGACCAACCACCACAGTGGTAAAAAAGGCTGTTGAGAGAGGACCAGAGCTTGACGGTAACACCCTGGCTGGCTTCCCTTAGTACGTGTGAAACCACGGAGCTTTCCCCGCCCCATATCCTTGGCCACCCACACAAGGGTGACCCACGCACCAAAGCAACAGACACGGAGCCAGGGGATTACACCATGGAGATCGATCAGTTACATGGCACCGTTTTGTTCCCAAGTATCTCCGAGTTGTGCACGTTTGGGTCCAGAAGTCCATTTCAGAAAGCACGGGGAGGACACTTTTTCCTGGCTAGCGGGGAGCACCGACGGCTCCCTTCTCCGTGAACGGGCCGGACCCAGGCTGAAGGATTTCTTGGACAGCCACACCAAGCTGTAGATCAGGTTGGAGACGTTCTCCCTGAACCAGCACTTCTCAGAGGGAGCCCGCGGCTTGAGGAGATCCCCTCTTTAAGTAGACCCGTTTCACTGCCAGCTAGCGGCGAGTTTGTCGGAACTGGGACGAGATGGATGAAAAGAGAGAGCCTCACGAGGAGGGTAGTGGTGCGGGGGCTGTTCCTAACAGCGGTGAGTGGTCCGGGAGCCATGATTCCTGGCTTCACTCTGCAGCTGTGGGAAGGGAGCAGGATCTAGTGGTGAGAGCTAGTCTTTTGCCTCTGGGGAACCGGTTTGTGGTGGCTCCACACACGGGTGAAATGGAGGGGAGCAACAAGCCATGTTGCCCCGGATATCTGCGTCTCTCTGCTGTGTCATTTCCCCTCTGCACTCTGGGGGGGCTTTTCAAAAACCCACCCCCTGTGGTCGCTGGGATGGGGGCTGATGCCTGCTGTGCCCAGCCCCAGCCAGGTCAGGTCTGGCCCCCCCAAAACAGATCAAAGGGCCCCGTTCTCACCCACCACCAAGTTCAGTCACTACCTCTCCCAGCCCCCACTGCAGAGACACCAGCAGGGAGCTGAGAGGTGATGTCCAAGCCCCAGATGTGCCCAGCTGTGAGGCGGCACCCAGAGCAGCCCTGGACCCTGCTGGACACATTCCCACTGGGGTCTTCTCCATCCAATGGCGCATCATCCGGCCAGCTATGCAGGGACCCAGCTACTGGATTGACTCATGTTCTTTCCTTCCCCCCAGCCCGTGCGGTCAGCTGTGGCTGGAAACAGATCCACCGGAGCCCTGCAGTTAGAAGAGCGTGTGGGTGAGTTTGCGGTTTCCTGCCCACTCGAATTGCCCAGAAGCGGAGCCTAGAAAAACCCTGCAGGTCTGCGGCAGAGGCACTTCCCTGCACTGACTGCAAACATGCAGGTTCACTTTTTCTTTCTGCTCCCCATGGCCTTTCTCCTGCCCTTTGGGACTTGGGCTGGTGAGTACAGCTGAGTTTGGGGTCCTGGGCCTTTGGGGTGAATGGAGGTTTTCAGGAACTGGGTTATACAGCTGTTACTTCAAGGCCTGTGACAGATTGGACCCCTTTGTTCCCCACTTACAGAGGATTATGATAAATTTTGGTCCAAGTGTGCCTTGTGAAGTATCACCTGAAATCTCATAATTTGCTGAGCATTATTGTCCTGATAAAATAGCTGTGGCAGGTAAAGTGAGAAGATGATACTGCAGGGTGTTTCTCAGACGTGTTTCACATGTGTGGAGCACCCACAAACCAGTTCCCCAGAGGCAAAAGACTAGCCGATACTTCAAGCAGGTGTCAGTGAAATAAAATGTCCCTTCACCTGGTTAAACTGAACGTCCTGAGGCAGCATGTAGGACTTGGGTGAAAAATACACAGCGTGGTGAATCAAAATCTTGGCACACTCGTCTGCACAGACGTTCTGTCTCCTAAGCCCCAGCAAGAGATGATTTGCAAAGAAGAGAAACAATTACACATGGTGGAAGGAAATTACCCAAATAATCTCCTCTTGACTCTATCTCCCGCATGCAGAATACCGGGCCCATGGACGCAGCTGCAGGGGACTGAGGGAGGGATCCTGAGGGAAGGCAAATTGAGCCAGAAAGTTTGCAGGACGGTGGTGGGAAAGATCTCCCCAGAAGACATTAAAAGGTGTCATTCTCCTGTTCAGCGCTGATGTCTGTGACAGAGAATGGCCGTGGAGGGGTGGGGGGAGATTGTCTCATCAAGCGCCGATAACCTAGTTTAGTGCTCAGAGGTCAGCCCCACGTGCGCCCACCCCCCAGCACCAGCAGGAGACTGCACCCCAGGCCTCATGGGGGACTCTCGGTTTTCACAGCAAGATCACCATCAAACTGGGAGCCCATGACGTCAGTGAGGAAGACGACAGCCAGCAAGTGATCCCCGTGCACCGGCAGATCCCCCACCCAAAGTACAACGGGAACACCTATAAAAATGACATCATGCTGCTGCAGGAACCGCCCCCCTCCCATAGCCACGCCCCCAGTGACATCACACTGCTGCGGGTACCACCCCATCCCATCCCCCATCCCCAGTGACCTCACACTGCTGCAGGTACCACCCCATCCCATCCCCCATCCCCAGTGACCTCACACTGCTGCAGGTACCACCCCATCCCATCCCCCACTCCCAGTGACCTCACACTGATGCAGGTACCGCCCCATCCCATCCCCCACCCCCAGTGACCTCACACTGCTGCAGGTACCGCCCCCATCCCATCCCCCACCCCCAGTGACCTCACACTGCTGCAGGTACCGCCCCCATCCCATCCCCCACCCCCAGTGACCTCACACTGCTGCAGGTACCGCCCCCATCCCATCCCCCACCCCAGTGACCTCACACTGCTGCAGGTACCGCCCCATCCCATCCCCCACCCCCAGTGACCTCACACTGCTGCAGGTACCGCCCCCATCCCATCCCCCGCCCCCAGTGACCTCACACTGCTGCAGGTACCGCCCCATCCCATCCCCCACCCCAGTGACCTCACACTGCTGCAGGTACCACCCCATCCCATCCCCCACCCCAGTGACCTCTCACTGCTGCAGGTACCACCCCATCCCATCCCCCACCCCAGTGACCTCACACTGCTGCAGGTACCGCCCCATCCCATCCCCCACCCCCAGTGACCGCCGGGCGATTCCGAGGGCATCGTCTCCATGTGCATGAGTAACAGCATCGCACCTCCAGCTGTGTTCACTCGCATTTCCAACTTCCTGCTCTGGATAAAAGCCGACCAGCCAGAAATCTAGCAATGCAGAGCTGACAGTCCGCCACCGGCTTCTGCTGCACCACCTGCTCCTGGAAACGCGGGGTCAGGCCTCCCTCTGCATCTGGGCCCTCGACCCATCATCGGTTTGTGATTGACATGGTCCTGGTGGCCAGTGTGACGAGGGCGCCCCCTGCTGGGGAAAGGCCCATGGCACAGCACCATCTCCCTGCGACAGCTCCCTCTCTATAGGTCCCTCTAAGCCAGCCACTTTAAGGCAGATTGGAACTGGCTCCCCATAGCGTGGAAAGACCGTGGCCCATGTCCCTTCCTGCTTGAGTCTGGATAATCATTGTGAGATATGGAGGAAGCTGTGTGACATTTCCCCTCGGTGCATCACCCATGCTGGGGGTGACATGAAATGGCTTTGTGCAGCAGCTGCAGGGGGAGTCTGGACTCCTGAGGACTGGCTGATTGAGACAGGAGGGCTACTCCAGCCCCTCACCCCGCCCAGAGTCCCCAGGAGTGGGGGTGGGGTGTGGGGCTCCCGGGGTGTGAAACTGCAGGGAAGGCGGTCGTGTGCGGATAAAAGGGAAAGGGGCTGGTTTAGCCAGGAGCTGAGCACACACCAGTAGATGAGCCCATAAGGAGCCACTTCGGAGCCTCTAAGAAAATGCAAGTGTGTAAAATCACACGAATGCTTATTTCACTGGCTAAAACAGCAGGCAAATAGGGCTGGAGTAAGAGAGCGAGAAAGAGAGAGAGCAGAGCTTGGATGAACAAGAGGGGAGCACTAAAACGATAGATCTTTGTGCTAGATGGGGGGTGGGCATAGATAGATAGATAGATAGATAGATAGATAGATAGATAGATAGATAGATGGGGTGAGCGGGGATAAATAGATAGATAGATAGATAGATAGATAGATAGATAGATAGATAGATAGATAGATAGATAGATAGATGGGGTGTGTGGGGATAGATAGATAGATAGATAGATAGATAGATAGATAGATAGATAGAAGGGGTGTGGGGGATAGATAGATAGATAGATAGATAGATAGATAGATAGATAGATAGATAGATGGGGTGTGTGGGGATAGATAGATAGATAGATAGATAGATAGATAGATAGATAGATAGATAGATAGATAGATAGATACGGTGTATTGGAGCTGAGGTCTGGAATCCGGTCTGGGATCCCCTGTTTCAAGACATCACAGCCCAGAGCAGAAAGCCAAACTCCCTGTCCCCACCCAACCCAGCACAGGGACCCGGCGTGGGAGGTGAGCACGTGGGGCGACTTCCAGGCACCTCAGGGTCTGGCTGGGACATGGGGTTGGTGCGTCCAGCCCTAGCGGGAGGGAAACTCGCCCCCAGCTGAGCAGCCTGGTCTCCAGTGATGAGTCTGTCAGTTCTCAGCCAGCGCCAGCGGCCGGGGCCTGCCAGGGACCCTCCTCCTCCTCCATCCCCGGCTGGCCAGGGAGTGTGGAGAGATCCCCCCTCCGGGAACGGGCCGGCCCCAAGCCGAGAGATTCCCTGGGCGGTAATTCCAGGTACAGACGCTGTAGATCAGGTCAGAGACGTTCTCCCTGAACCAGCCCCCGCACTCACATCGCACATTGAGGAGATCCCAACTTCCAATGGAGCCCTCCATCCCCACCGGGCAGGGCGGAACCCCAGGGCTGCGGGGCCTTGGGTGCGGTGAGTTTGTCGGGGCTGAGACCGGAGGGGCTTGGGAAGGACAGGGAGTGTCTCATCGGTTTGCACAAAGTGTACTCGGCGCTGGGAGGGCAGCGGGTTGGGGGCTGTTCCTAACAGCCGTGCGTTTTTTGGGAGCCAGGACTCCTGAGCTCTCTCCGCAGCTCTGGGAAGGGAGCGAGGTCTAGTGGTGAGAGCGGGGATACGGTGATACTGAAGGGAGCTACAAGCCGGGTCTCCCAGGGGCTACGTGTCTCCCTGCTGTGTCATTTCCCCTCTGCACAGTCACAGCTCCCAGGGGCAGGTTGTCACAGAAACAGCCACATCCCCTGAATGTGGTTACAGAGTCATGGGGGGCTTCTCAGAACCCCTCCCCCTGCGGTCGCTGGGAGGGGGGCTGGTGCTGGCTTTGTCCAATCCCAGCCGGCTCAGGCCTGGTCCCACCCTGAGAAAGATCAAAGGGCCCCGTTCCCACCCGCCGCCGAGATCAGTCGCTGTCACCCACAACCCCCACCGCAGAGACACCAGCAGGGAGCTGAATGGGGACAAAGCCAGGGGAGTCCGAGATCCAGATGTGCCCAGCTGTGAGCTGAACCCAGAGCAGCCCTGGACCCTGCTGGACACATCCCCACCGGGGTCTTCTCTGTCCAGCTGTGCTTCATCCAACCAGCTGTGCAGAGACCCAGCTACAGGGCTGACTCATGTTCTATTCTTCCCCCCAGCCCGTGTGGTCGGCTGTGGCTAGAAACAGATCCACCTGAACTCTGTTTTTAAATAAGCGTGTGGGTGACTTTGAGGTTTCCTGCGCTCTTGAATCCTCCCCAAGCTGAGTCTATAAACCCTGCAGCCTCCAGCACAGGCACCGTCCCTGCTCTGACTGCAAACATGCAGGTTCACTTTTTATTTCTGCTCCCCATGGTCCTTCTCCTGCCCCCTGGGACTTGGGCTGGTGAGTACAGCTGTGCTTGGGGACCCTGGGAATTTGGAGTGAATGGAGGTTTTCAGGGACTGGGTTTTATTGGTGTTACATCAGAGCCCATGAAAGTTTGGATCCCACTGATACAGGATTATGATAAATTTTATTCCAAGTGTGTCTTGTGACGTATCACCCAAAACCTCATAATTTCCTGACCATTATTGTCCCGATAAAATAGATATGGCAGGTAAAGTGATAAGATTATCCTGCTGGGTGTTACTCAGACATGTTTCAAGTGGGTGGAGCAGACACCAACCAGTTCCCCAGAGACAAAAGACCAGCCGATGCCTCAGCCAGGTGTCAATGAAATAAAAGGGCCCTTCATCCAGTTAAATTGCCATTCTGAGGCAGTAAGTAGGACCTGGGTGAAAAAATGTGCATCGCGATGAACAAATTGTTGGGGATACTGATTTGCAGAGAACTTCTGTCTTCTAACCTGCAGTGGAGGGATTCTCAAAGAAGAGAAAAAGGGGGAGCAGACCCCCCAAATGATGTCCCTCTGTCTCTTCCTCCCGCATTCAGAACCCTGGACTTACAGAGGCAGCAACAGGGAATTTAGGGAAGGATCCTGAGAGAAGGAAATTCAGCCCCAAAGTTTGTGGTGGGAAAGATCTCCCCAGGCAGAGATGAAAACGTGTCACTGTCCTGTTCAGTGGTGATGTCTGTGAGAGAAGATGTGGGGGGTTTGTCTTACCAAGCGCCGATAACCTCGGTGTCAGCCGCTGCGCAGGGAAGGAAAAGTTGGAGAAAAAAAGAAAAAGATCCCCTGGATCCGTGACACCAGCTCCGAGCTGCACCCAAAGGGAAAGGTCCCATTCCCCACCCCGCAGCCAGCCCGTCCCTGTCTGGGGGTTCACAGGCCTGCTCGGGTTCGACCTTGGCCACCAACGCCGTTGTGGCAAGTCCGGGCGGTGACTCACCCACTGCCGGTGCATCTGGCACCACTTCCTGCCACAGAGAGATCAGAGCTTTTGATTTTCCCCTCCAGCCCCATGGGGGGCCCGGTGTGGGGCAGAGCTGAGCAGGGGGCTGGCATCCAGGCACAGGGATCCCTCAGGGAGAGCATCGCAGGGGTAGGTTGGGGCTGCGGAAGCTTCACTTTGCAATGAGAAAGTCGGGCCCCACCCAGCCCAGGGAGGTGAGGGGGCTCTTTCATTGGATCTGGTCTCCCCCCAGGTGAGATCATCGGGGGAAAGGAGGCCCGGCCCCACTCCAGGCCCTACATGGCCTTTCTGGAAATACAAGATGGAGAGGAGACTTTTGGCTGCGGCGGGTTCCTGGCGGCGAAGAACTTTGTGCTGACGGCCGCTCACTGCCAGGGAGAGTAAGTGCCTCTGGGCTGGGAGCAAGTTGGGTCTGCGGGGGATCCGGGAGCTCTGGTGCCGGTGTGGGGGGCTGGGGGAGAAGAGCCCAGGGTTCTGGCCTGCTCAGGGGGCATCGGTGAGTCTGGTAAATCAATGGGGCTGCAGAAAGCGAGCCCAGCTGGTTGTGGCACCTGGCCCAGCACGGGGCAAGGAGGGGAGAGTAGGGGTACTGGGGCACTGAGACCCAGGCACTGGGATGATAGTGGGGTGAAGTCACTGGCTGGGACTCTTAGGGCTTTGTGCTGGGACCAGGGCCTGCCAGAAGGAAAGGCCACTCACGCCATGCCACACCCCACCTGGGACAGCCAGCCCCTCTCCAGCAGGGATCAAATGCGGGGAGGGGAGCTGCTCCGTGGGTTGGAGACGAATCTGAGATCTGGCCAGAGAGCCCCGGGCTGCCCCGTCGCCTAAGATCAGAATGTATGTTCCAGAAACACACGTGTCCGACCCCTCCCCTAATGCCCACGGGCTGCTCTCGGCTTGTACAGCAGCATCACTGTCACCCTGGGAGCCCATGACATCAGCCAACAGGAACCGAGCCAGCAAGTGATCCCCGTGCAATGCCAGATCCCCCACCCGCAGTACTACAATCAAACTCGCAGTAATGACATCATGCTGCTAAAGGTACCGCCCCCATCCCATCCCCCGCCCCCAGTGACCTCACACTGCTGCAGGTACCGCCCCCATCCCATCCCCCACCCCCAGTGACCTCACACTGCTGCAGGTACCACCCCATCCCATCCCCCACCCCCAGTGACCTCACACTGCTGCAGGTACCGCCCCCATCCCATCCCCCACCCCCAGTGACCTCACACTGCTGCAGGTACCGCCCCCATCCCATCCCCCACCCCAGTGACCTCACACTGCTGCAGGTACCGCCCCATCCCATCCCCCACCCCCAGTGACCTCACACTGCTGCAGGTACCACCGCATCCCATCCCCCGCCCCCAGTGACCTCACACTGCTGCAGGTACCGCCCCGTCCCATCCCCCACCCCCAGTGACCTCACACTGCTGCACGTACCGCCCCATCCCATCCCCCACCCCCAGTGACCTCACACTGCTGCAGGTACCACCCCATCCCATCCCCCACCCCCAGTGACCTCACACTGCTGCAGGTACCGCCTCCATCCCATCCCCCGTCCCCAGTGACCTCACACTGCTGCAGGTACCGCCCCCATCCCATCCCCCACCCCCAGTGACCTCACACTGCTGCAGGTACCACCGCATCCCATCCCCCACCGCCAGTGACCTCACACTGCTGCAGGTACCACCGCATCCCATCCCCCGCCCCCAGTGACCTCACACTGCTGCAGGTACCACCCCATCCCATCCCCCACCCCCAGTGACCTCACACTGCTGCAGGTACCGCCTCCATCCCATCCCCTGTCCCCAGTGACCTCACACTGCTGCAGGTACTGCCCCCATCCCATCCCCCACCCCCAGTGACCTCACACTGCTGCAGGTACCACCCCCATCCCATCCCCCACCCCCAGTGACCTCACACTGCTGCAGGTACCACCCCATCCCATCCCCCACCCCCAGTGACCTCACACTGCTTCAGGTACCACCCCATCCCATCCCCCACCCCCAGTGACCTCACACTGCTGCAGGTACCACCCCATCCCATCCCCCACCCCCAGTGACCTCACACTGCTTCAGGTACCACCCCATCCCATCCCCCACCCCCAGTGACCTCACACTGCTTCAGGTACCGCCCCCATCTCATCCTCCCACCCCCAGTGACCTCACACTGCTGCAGGTACCACCCCCATCCCATCCCCCACCCCCAGTGACCTCACACTGCTGCAGGTACCACCCTATCCCATCCCCCACCCCCAGTGACCTCACACTGCTGCAGGTACCACCCCCATCTCATCTCCCACCCCCAGTGACCTCACACTGCTGCAGGTACCGCCCCCTCCCATCCCCCACCCCCAGTGACCTCACACTGCTGCAGGTACCACCCCATCTCTTCCAGCTTCTGTCCTCTCCCTGTCCTGAAAGATCCGTCCCCCAAGAGGCATCTGATTTCCCTTCTTTCTCTCCCGCCCATGACAGCTGCGTCACAAGGCCGAGCTGACTCCGGCTGTGAAAGTCATCCCCCTCCCCCAGTGGAAGTTACGGAAACCGGCTAAATGTAGCGTTGCTGGCTGGGGCAAGATCAGTAACGAGAAGAACTCCACGAGCTCGCCGACCCTGCAGGAGGTGGAGCTGAAGATCATGGAGAACGGTGCGTGTCAACAGTCCCGCTATCGGAACTTCAACCCATCCAGCATGCTGTGCGTGGGGGACCCCACGGAGGAGAAGGCCTCCTTCCAGGTGAGCATGGTACAGGGCACCTGGGGCCAGGTGCTGCTAGAACAGGGAACTGTCAACTTGTGGGGACAAAAACCAGCGGTGTATTGGAAATCAGGGATGGATCTTGGCGGTGATGGAGAAATCTTAGAAATCAGGTTCGGGAATCAACTGCATCACCTGAATCAGGGTGGAATTGCTGCATTGAGACCACGGGGATAGATCTGTGATCCTAGAAATCGAGGCCATTGCATCGGTCAGACTCTGGACATCAGGGATGGGAACAGAGCCAGGGAAAGAAACGGGGGATGGAGGGCAGAACTCATACACCACAGCTGGCTAGAGCAGGGGTGGGCAAGAATTTTTGACTGGGGGCCACTTCTGAAAGTTTTGAAGTGGCCCTGGGCTGCCCCAGAAGGGGCGGGGCCTCAGGCAGAAGGGGCGGGGCCAGGACACTGCCCTGCTTCCCCTCCCACAGATCCTGATTGGCTTGGGGTTGGGAGAGCATGCAAAGTCTTCCCCTCACCCCTCCCTGAGAGAACCACCAGCTGTTCTGAACAGCTGGTGATTCCCTGTAGATATCCGTTCCCCTGGCAGTGGGAGGAGACTTTGCGTGCTCCCCCCCACTCCATCCCCAGGTCAAATCATCCTGAGGAGGAGGAGCAGGTGACGTCTCTCGCTCCCTGCCCCCGCCCTGCAAGGGAGCCCCCCGCCTAGAGCCAACAGTGAGCTGAGCAGGGCAGGAAGAGATCTTGCCCACGTCCCTCATCCCCTGATTGGCCTGGGGGGCGGGATGGTGGGCAGCAGGCTGTCTGTGGGCTGGATCGACTCACATGGCAGGCTGGATTTGGCCCACAGAAGCCTTCTTACCCACTGCTGGGCTAGAACCTAGAAACCAGGGATAGATGCCAGCTGGTTCCCTGGATCATGGGGCACAAGCCTAGATGGGTCCTGGTAGAGCAAAGGGTGGGCAAAAAGATGGTGGTTTGCCGGGGTTATCTCCAAGCCGGGCCACTACTGGACTATTTACTTGCCTCTCTGCAGGTACAGGCAATCAGAGCTCCCATTGGCTGGGAATCACCATTCCCGGCCAATGGGAGCTGCAGAAAGTGGCGCAGACTGGAACACCACTTCCCATAGCTCCTATTGGCCAAAAACGGTGATTCGTGGCCAATGGGAGCTGCAGGAAGTGGCATGGACTGGAACACCACTTCCCATAGCTCCCATTGGCTGAAAACAGTGATTCATGGCCAATGGAAGCTGCATGAAATGGCGTGGACTGGAACACCACTTCCCATAGCTCCTATTGGCAAAAAACAGTGATTCATGGCCAATGGGAGCTGCAAGAAGTGGTGCGGACTGGAACACCACTTCCCATAGCTCCTATTGGCCAAAAACGGTGATTTGTGGCCAATGGGAGCTGCAGGAAGTGGTGTGGACTGGAACACCACTTCCCATAGCTCCCATTGGCTGAAAACGGCGATGCACGGGAGCTGCAAGCGGTCATACCCGTGCAGGTGCAGGTAAATACAACAGCAGCCTGCCCGGGAATAACCCTGGGAAACCACGCCCGGCCCGCAAGCTGGTTAATACCTGCCCCTGTGGCAGAGACTGGGGCATGAGTCCCTGGAAGAGAGGTACCGAGCTGGATTTCAGGACCGTGCGTAGCTAAAGCAGCCCGCCCTTTCCTGGGACACCACTAACCCCATGCCTGGTGTTTACTTCTCAGGGTGACTCCGGGGGCCCCCTGGTGTGTGACGGGAAGCCCCAGGGCATCGTCTCCTATGGCAGAAAAGATGGGTCAGCCCCCCAGGTGTTCACCAAAGTCTCCAAATATGTTCCCTGGATCAAGAAAATGCTGCGCAAGCTGAAGCCTTAAAGGGTAGCGTCCATCTCCTCTAGCATGGCAGGAGAGAGAGGAGAGTGGGGAAGAGCGACGGATGGACGGATGGGCATGGCGATGGACAGACGGGCAGACGGACGGATGGATGGGTGCACGTGTTGGGCATAAGTCTGAACACCCGATGCGGCGAAAACAGAGGATTTATTACGCACAGCGCTGCTGGAGTGCTACCAGGGGTTAAGCGGGAGCACACTTCTTAAGCAAAAAGTTACACTAGATGATAGAGGCGGCGGATGGACGGAGGAGAAGCCGTTCGCGAGGTTCTAGCAGCAAAACGAAATGAGCACATAAGCCAATAAGCTAAGAAAGATGACACAGCATCTCCGCCCGTCGCCAATTCAACACCTTATCTCGAATTCCTAACACGCTAAAAAAGCCAACATCGACCAAACAGACAATTTAATGGCAACTTTGGTCTATTTGAATTCTGATGTGTCTACAGAAGGGTGGTGTCGCATCGCACTGGCGTGAACCGCGGGTCATGGGCCCATTATCTAGGATGAAAGGAAAACAGTAAGAACAGATCACACTCACTAACATTAACATGGGTTGTTTTGGTACCAGACGGTGTCTTATCTGGTGAGACCCCTTGGAATGCGGTTCCCAGGGCAACTATGCCTTTCCCAGGGTTATGCTAATTTATGCTAACTGCCGGTGCTGTTTAAGTTTACAGGCCTGTCTCAAATTTTAGGGTTGAATAGGGGTTCTTAGCGAAATAACATGGACTGCCTCAGTTTACCCTGCAGAGGGATGGATGGATGGATGGATGGATGGATGGGCAGAGAGATGGCTGGGTGGATGGATGAATGGATGAGTCGATGAATGAATGTGGCATCATTTATGGTTCATTTATTATGTTAACTAAGAAATGCTGTTAGATATAATATTTGCTGATTAGACTTAAATTGTAGGGTTACAGATGCATAAGACTGATCAGTAATTAGAAGGGATAATTAGGTTTGAGGTATATAAGAAGGGCACAGATGTAAAATCTATAGGCTGTAGGATTTTACGTAAGCTATAGTAAGTCACAGGATTAAGACATGTTTGGCATAAGTATGCGACCAAAGAATGATCCTATGACACAAAATCACACGAAAAGATGCATCAATTGCAAAGAATGGGGTATGCATCACCCTACCCCCACTAACCTCACTGCATGTACTGCCCTATCCCATCACCCCACTCCGGTGACCTCAAACTGCTGCAGGTACTACCTCTTGAACAAGAAGACTATGACATGTTGTATACAAAAAACATGCCTTGGGGAGGAGCATCTAAAAACTCATAATTTGCTGAGCATCATTGTCCTGGCAAAATATGTGTCATCAATCTGAAGGCCACGTCACACTTTGGTAAATGCCTTCCAGCCATCCACATCCATCTCTTCCCTCCTAACGGGCTCTCAGCCAGCCTTGTCATGTTGTCAGACCATTGGCTGGTCTGACCTGAGGACAGACGGGATCCGTCCATTCCCATGTAGATCCACAATTGTCCATTCAGGACCATTCCTGAAGTCTTTGAGGCCCACGCTTCAGCAGCGCAGGCGCACAAAGACATTGCTGGGTCCACGTAGGTCAATTAGGATTCCTGTCGATCAAGCAATTGCCTTCTAGATCGATCGAGAGCTACAGATGCGATGTAGATCAGTTCTAGAGTGATGTGCATCCATATCCAGCTGTTCTAGATACCTCTGCAATAGCACCATTCATTTCTAGACCCATCTCCCCACTCTACCAGTGCAACACCCCCCCCCCCCCCCCCACACACACACACTACTTGTACCCTGCAGGTAGCTGCAGCAGGGGATCACCCAGTGGGCTCCAAGGCCATCCCGGGAATAGATGGGAAAATCCAGGACTGGCCCCTGGCAGAGGTGGGATGGAGGAAGGGATGGACCCCTCAAACTCCCTGTTCAATCCATGTGAATCCCTCCAGGGGCAAGAAACCTCCAGTGACAGGGAGGGGGCAGGGCTGGCGATCTCAGGGCAGCCTGGGGGGGGCAGTAACCCAGCCCCCACATGCTTGTGTGGGACCCCACATGATGAGAGTGGCCACGGGGCTAAGGCACAGGGCCGGGACCCACGAAATATAGGACCATTCCCCAGCTCAGCCCGGGTTTCCTTTGGATCTCGGGGGGGGGGGGTCCCTGGGTTGGGGAGCTGTATGGAGACCCGAGGAGACCTGAGCAGGCCAGCTCCTGAAGCAAGTTTAGCAACCATCACCCTGTGCCTCAGTTTACCCACCTGCACGATGAGAAGGAAGATCCTGCCCGTGTCTGTTTGAACTGGACGCCTTGTGGGTCAGGGCAGTGCCCGGCACCACGGGGGGATCTCGGCCATGGGGCTGCCCCATTGTAAATGAGAGCAGTGTGGAATGGGGACCATGTGGGTAGGGAACATCTGACTCAGCGCTGCAGCAGAGGCAGAAATGGCTGGGGGGGATCTGGCTTTGGGGGGCTCAGGGGGCGAGGCTGGAAGGTCCCCACCCCCCAGGGGGTGTTTCTAGGTGGGCATCGACCTGCCTCGGTGGTTCCCCGACCTGGCCTCGGTCACGGTCTCCCCCACCCAGTGGCAATCAGATTGTGCCCAGGCAGAACTACACAAAGCACGTCCCGTGATGTTTGACAGTCACACTGCAAATTTTGGGGGGGGGGGGCTGTTCCAAGCCAACCCGGCCCAGGGCACAAAGCCAAACACCCCCGTCCCCACCCAACCCAGCACAGGGACCCGGCGTGGGAGGCGAGTGCAGGGGGCGACTTCCAGGCACCTCAGGGTCTGTCTGGGACATGGGGTTGGTGCGTCCAGCCCTAGCTGGAGGGAAACTCGCCCCCAGCTGAGCAGCCTGGTCTCCAGTGATGAGTTTGTCAGTTCTTAGCCAGCGCCAGCGGCCGGGG
The DNA here is from genome assembly GCF_052426305.1 of Pelodiscus sinensis. Taxonomy (NCBI): domain Eukaryota; kingdom Metazoa; phylum Chordata; order Testudines; family Trionychidae; genus Pelodiscus; species Pelodiscus sinensis. The sequence goes on along the minus strand of NC_143081.1, from coordinate 3,601,556 downwards.
CCTGCCAGGGACCCACCTCCTCTTCCATCCCCAGCTGGCCAGGGAGCACGGAGAGATCGCCCCTCCGGGAACGGGCCGGCCCCGAGCTGAGAGATTCCCTGGGAGGTAATTCCAGGTACAGACTCTGTAGATCAGGTTAGAGACCTTCTTGGGAACCGGCTCCCGCACTCACGTCGCACACGGAGCACGTGGCTGGAGGAGATCACAGTTTTCACTTGACCGGGCAGGGCTGAACCCCAGGGCTGCGGGGCCTTGGGTGCGGGGAGTTTGTGGGGGCTCAGACCGGCGGGGTTCGGGAAGGACAGGGAGTATCTCACCGGTTGGCACAAACTGTTCCCCGGCACTGGGAGAGTGGTGGGGATGGGAGGGTTTCTACGGGAGGGTTAAAGCAGGATGGTGGCTGGGAGCAAGGACCCCTGGGTTCTATCCCCAGCTCTGGGAAGGGAGCGAGGTCTAGTGGTTAGAGCGGGGGTCCGGTGATACTGAAGGGAGCTACAAGCCGGGTCTACGCGTCTCTGCTGTGTCATTTCCCCTCTGCACAGTCCCAGCTCTCAGGGGCAGGTTGTCACAGAAACAGCCACATCCCCCACATGTGGTCACAGAAACTCTCCCCCTGCGGTCGCTGGGAGGGGGGCTGGTGCCGGCTCTGTCCAACCCCAGCCGGCTCAGGCCTGGCCCCACCCTGAGAAAGATCAAAGGGCCCCGTTCCCACCCACCGCCGAGATCAGTCCCCACCACAGTGACACCGGCAGGGAGCTGAGCGGGGACAGGGCCCCTGGCGTCTGAGCCCCAGATGTGCCCAGCTGTGAGCCGGCACCCAGAGACCCTGCTGACACGTCCCCACCGGGGTCCTCTTCATCCCGTGGGGTATCATCCGGCCAGCTGTGCAGGGACCCAACTACTGGGCTGACATGTTCTGTTCTTCCCCCCAGCCCGTGTGGCCTTCAGTGGCTGGAAACAAACACCTGAGCCCTGCAATTAGAACGTGTGGGTGACTTAGTGGTTTCCTGCCCCCTTGAATTCTCCACAAGCTGAGCCTATATAGCCCCTAGGCCTGCAGCAGAGTCACCGTCCCTGCACTGACTGCAAACATGCAGGTCCACATCATGTTTCTGCTCCCCATGGCCTTTCTCCTGCTCCCTGGGACTCAGGCTGGTGAGTACAGCTGGGTTTGGGGGGACCTGGGAGTTTGGGGTGAATAGGGGTTCTCAGGGACTGGGTTCAGTGGATGTTCACTCAGGGCTTGTGACAGGATGGACCCCTTTGTCCCCCACTTATGCAGGATTATGATACATTTTAGTCCAAGTGTGCCTTGTGAAGGATCACCCAAAAACTCATAATTTGCTGACCATTAGTGTCCCACTAAAATAGCTGTGGCAGGTATAGTGATGAAATGGTACTATGTGGTGTTATTATGGGATGTTCCAAGTGTGTGGCACCACCATAAAGTGGTTCTCCAGGGACAAAAGACTAGCCGATGCCTCATCCAGGTGTAATCTGGGTCAGGATGTAGGTCCCATTCCCCATCCCCACACCCAGCCTGTCCCTTGGTCTGCTCTGGGGTCACTTTGGCCACCAAATCCATTATGATAAATCCATACGGTTACTGACACCCTCCCAGTGCACTTGGCACAGAGAGATCAGACCTTTTGATCGACACTCCAGCCCAAGTATGGGGCAGAGCAGGGGGCAGGGATCCTGTTCAAGGGACCTCACAGGGCGAGCATCACAGATGAGGTTGTGGGAGTTCCCCTTGCTCCCAGCCCAGAGAGGTGAGCGGGCTCTTTGTTTGAACCTAATCTCCCCCCAGGTGAGATCATCGGGGGGCATGAAGCTGAGCCCCACTCCAGACCCTACATGGTCTGTCTGAAAAAACAAATTAGAGACAAGATTTGTTCCTGCGGCGGGTTCCTGGTGGCGGAGAACTTTGTGCTGACGGCCGCTCACTGCCAGGGACGGTCAGTGCCTCTGGGCTGGGATGTGGGGGCAGGTCAGGGTCAGTGGGGGAGGGAGAACCGGGAGCTCTGGTGCTGGCGTGGGGATAGGGAAGGGCAGAGGATGGCTACGTGGGGAGGGAGGAGGAAGAGTCCAGAGCTCTGATCTGCTTAAGGGGCATTGGTGAGTCTCTAGGGGCCTATGCAACACACGGACCAACCCTAACTCTGGGTAAATCAATGGGGCTGTGGCCACTGATCTCAGATTGGTCTGGCCCATGGCCCCTGTGGGGCAGGGAGGTGTCCCCGCCCCAGGCCAGCTCTGCATGGTGCTGGGCTGGGGGAGCTCGGTGCACACCCCGATCCGCATCGGGCTGGAAGGGCTGGACAGGTGGGAAGATGGAACAAGGGGAATCTGAGCCCCAGGCCGTCCTGCCCCCCACAATCAGAATTCTGAGCCAGAAAACCACGTGTCCATCCCCTGCCCCTAACTCCCCACGCGCTGCTCTCGGCTTTTACAGCAACATCACTGTCGTCCTGGGAGCCCACAACATCAGACAACGGGAACCGAGCCAGCAAGTGATCCCCGTGGAATGGCAGATCCCCCACCCGCGGTACAACAGGGAAACTATAAACAATGACATCATGCTGCTGCAGGTACCACCCCATCCCATCCCCCACCCCCAGCGACCTCACACTGCTGCAGGTACCGCCCCACCCCATCCCCCACCCCCAGTGACCTCACACTGCTGCAGGTACCACCCCATCCCATCTCCCACCCCCAGTGACCTCACACTGCTGCAGGTACTGCCCCATCCCATCCCCCACCCCCAGTGACCTCACACTGCTGCAGGTACCGCCCCCGTCCCATCCCCCACCCCCAGTGACCTCACACTGCTGCAGGTACTGCCCCATCCCATCCCCCACCCCCAGTGACCTCACACTGCTGCAGGTACCACCCCATCCCATCCCATCCCCCACCCCAGTGACCTCACACTGCTGCAGGTACCACCCCCATCCCATCCCCCACCCCCAGTGACCTCACACTGCTGCAGGTACCGCCCCCATCCCATCCCCCCACCTCCAGCGACCTCACACTGCTGCAGGTACCACCCCCATCCCATCCCCCACCCCAGTGACCTCACACTGTTGCAGGTACCACCCCATCCCATCCCCCACCCCCAGTGACCTCACACTGCTGCAGGTACCACCCCCATCCCATCCCCCACCCCAGTGACCTCACACTGCTGCAGGTACCACCCCCATCCCATCCCCCACCCCCAGTGACCTCACACTGCTGCAGGTACCACCCCCATCCCATCCCCCACCCCAGTGACCTCACACTGCTGCAGGTACCACCCCATCCCATCCCCCACCCCAGTGACCTCACACTGCTGTAGGTACCGCCCCCATCCCATCCCCCGCCCCTAGTGAGCGGTATGGAGGTGGCCTGGGGTCTGGGATGGTGTCTGTGTGCAGAAGGGAGGATTCTGGGGGAGGAATATCGCCCGTCTGCAGCAGTCGGAGGCTTGTCTGTTGGCACTTTATCCCTTCGCTCATAAACTGGCCAATGGGCGCTGAGAGATTTTGCTTAAGGGGCGGGGTTTCTAGCCGGCAATGCCTCCCCCCTCCCTTCCCGGCCTCCTGAGCAGAGATCAGCCAGGTGTTTAAAGTGGTGGTTGCTGCTCTTTGACCAAGGATCCCGGGGAGGCTGGACCCAGCGGCTTGGTGGGCCGGAGTCCTCTCATGGGCACATCTGGTGCACTCTTGCACGAGGCCTTGCTGCCACCCTGTTCCCCACCCCTCTTTCCTCACAGCTGAAGAAGAAGGCCAGGCTGACCAAGGCGGTGCAGCTCGTCCCCCTGCCCGAGGAAGATGAGGAGGTGATGCCAGGAGACGTTTGCAATGTGGCGGGCTGGGGGAATACCCGCGCCCGGGGCTTTGAGCTGCCAAGCAAGCTGCAGGAGGTGAACCTGAAGGTGGTGGAGGCGGAGAGGTGCTGGCGCTATCTCAATTTCGTCCCCACCACCATGCTCTGCGTCGGGGACCCCCGCGAAGTCAAGAAATCGACCTTTCGGGTAAGTCTCCCCATCCCCAGCAGGGGACAACGCAGAGACCCAAGCTCCACCCTTGTTCCCGCTCCCACGGGACGGACGGCTGACACCAGCTGTAAGTCTTGGCCTTTGTTCCACAGGGCGACTCCGGGGGCCCTCTGGTGTGTGACGGCACGGCCCAGGGCATCGTCTCCTATGGCAAAAACGACGGGTCCCCACCCAGGGTGTTCACCAGCGTCTCCGCATACGTCCCCTGGATCAAGGCAAACATAAGAAAGCATCAGGATTGAAGCAGTTGCCTCAGTTTCCTGGCTGTAAAATGGGCACGGCATGCCTCAGTGAACTCCCCTGGGGATAAATCCAGCCTGCAGCCCAGAGGAGATGGTGATGGGCTGGTGGGAAAGCCAATCAATAAATAGCATCTTATCAGTCCCACCCAATGTGTATTATTTTAGAAAGCCCCATCACCGGCGTTGGAAGTTTGAGCTTTACAGATGAACAGCCGGGTGCCAAGATATTAGAGAGACAAGCAGGATAAAATAGATTGGTACAATAAAAGAGACCATCTCACCCGCCTTGTCTAACTGTAGTTCTGTGACACATTGGCTAGACAGCCAGACAGAGTGAATTTAACAGTGTTTGTTCTAGTGGTTAAAAATTCTTTTGTTTCATGTGACTATTTTTTTGGTATTGTCTCGAACGTTTTCAAAAATCAGTGTTTTTTCCTCCTTGGCAATGTTTGCTTTGGTTCACAAAGTGGATGGGAAACATCTGATCTGTTCTACACACAGCTCCACCTGACCCAAAATCAAAGGGAAAAAATGTCGTGGACTTTTTGCACCCTCTCTTTTTGGGGTACGGTGAGGGTTAACCTTTGAAATGCCAACAAAAACATTTCCTCCAGATCTGAAAGTCCCAATTTCAAGCTGGTTGACAGATGGGGAGATAAGATCACAAAGTATTTATCCTAATCCACCTCTTTGTGTTTTTACAGCACTATGTGTCTGAGTATTTGCATCAGAACCACAACATTTAAAAAAAAAATCAACCAGTTTTGGAATTGATCACAACATTTATGGTATTTTTCTGGAAAATTCAATCCAAACTTGGTTTTTTGTGGTCAAAATAAGAATATTCAATTTCTTCCTCCTCCCGCCCCCAGCTTTTTCTAAAGTTTGTAGCATGTTTTGCAGAAAAAATTACTCAGAATACTTTTCTATGTGTGGGTGCCTCTCACATTGGCTGGAAGGGGAGAATTGGGCTGAGTTTTACAATCAGCAGGTGTGAATCAAAGCTCTCCCCTTGCCCACCTTTTCTCTGTTCATATCCTGATCCGGCTGCAACCACACAACAAATGCCACTCTAATTGTCCTGTTCCCAGTTACACCTCCTGCCTCTCAACTCAGAAGAGTTTGGCACAAAAGCGATGAGCCTGGAAAAAATTGGAAAATAACTGTGAGCCCAACCTGGAGAATATCAAGTATTTTCTGCTTTGTGAAACTGGGTGTTTAAAAGCACCACACAGAATCCCGAACGGAACCAGAAAAATGCAACTTCGTGTGGGGAAAACAGACACGGGTTTTTTTCAGCATCCCTGTAAACCTCGTTTTACGAGGCAGAAGGGATGTTCCGAAAGAGGCTTCTTTTCCCCAACTATCAGCCCCGTGTAGATGGTCCAAGTGTCGGGAAAGCCTCTCTCAGAAGAAAAGCGGGAAAACACATGCAAATTGTGGTTTGCACATTGTGTATCTTAAGCAAACTGTGTTACGTTACTAACTGGAGACCTGTCCGAGTGTCTGTCGACAGAAGGTGTTATTGCATCTACACTGTCCTTTGCATCTACACTCTCATATCGACAAAGCGGCTTGCTTTGTCGACAGAACTGGCTGTAGTCTAGACGCTCTTTGTCGACAGAAGCTTTGTCGACAGTATGGGTGTGTCTAAACTACATGGCTCCGTCTGCTGATCGGCAGAGGGAAATGAAGCCGCGATTTAAATAATCGCGGCTTCCTTTAAATTTAAATGGCTGCCGCGCTGAGCCGGCAAACAGCTGATCAGCTGTTTGTCGGCTCAGCGCGCTAGTCTGGATGCTCCCGCGCCGCCCTGAAAGCCCTTTATCGACCTCCCCGTTATGCCTCGTAGGATTAAATTTACCGGGGAGGTCAATAAAGGGCTTTCATGTTGACAGGAGCGTCCAGACTGCCCCGATCTGCCGACAAACAGCTGATCGGCAGAGCGGGGCAGCCATTTAAATTTAAATGAAGCCGCGATTATTTAAATCACGGCTTCATTTCCCTTTGCCGAACACACAAATCTACATGGCCCCGTTGTATCTTAGGGTTATTGTTTTGTGTGGTTATCTGTTGTATTCACAAGATAGCCTTCAATTTGACATTCGTGTCTGTGTCTATTCGAACTGGAGAAATCCGCCGGCGATAGATACGGGGGCTTCCAGGTCAGACCACCTCCTGGGACAAAGGCAGTTTACATCAGCTCAGGTCAGGTCCTACTAAATTTAGCTTACTAGTGCGCCTTTGCTAGTAACACAAGTATCTCTGAGTTGTGCACTTTTGGGTCCAGACGTCCATTTCAGAAAGCACGGGAAGGGGGGATCTGTCCCAGGATACTTCTTCTAGTTGGGATTGGTCCTGCCTAGAGCAGGGGGCTGGACTTGATGACCTTCTGAGGTCTCTTCCAGCTCTTTGGATCTATGATTCCTGGCTAGAAGGGAGCACTCCGTGAACGGGCCATTCCTGGGCTGAGGGATTCCTTGGATGGTCCCGCCAAGCACAGACGCTGTAGATCAGGGTAGAGACGTTCTCCCTGAACCAGGACCGGCACTCACGTCTCACACGGAGCACGCGGCTGGAGGAGATCCCAACTTTGAATAGACTCCTCCTGCCCCACCCGGCAGGGCAGAACCCCAAGGGAACAGGGCCTTGGGTGCAGTGAGTTTGTCGGGGCTGAGCGGCTCCTAGTGGTTAAAGCAGGATGGCGGCTGGGAGCCAGAATTCCTGGGCTCTCTCCCCAGCTCTGGGAAGGGAGCGAGGTCTAGTGGTTAGAGAAAGGCTACGGTGATACTGAAGGGAGCTACAAGCCCGGTCTCTTAGGGGCTACGTCTCTCTGCTGTGTCATTTCCCCTCCGCACAGTCACAGCCCCCAGGTGGAGGACGTCACAGAAACAGCCACATCCCCTGCATGTGGTCACAGAGTCATGGGGGGGTTCTCTGAAGCCCCCCCCCTGCGGTCTCTGTGATCGGGCCTGATGCCTGCTCTGGCAGCCACAGCCGGCTCACGCCTGGCCCAGCCCTGAGAAAGATCAAAGGGCGCAGTTCCCACCCGCCGCCGAGATCAGTCGCTGCCTCCTTAGTCCCCACCACACAGACACCGGCAGGGAGCTGAGCGGGGATAGGGCCAGGTGAGTCTGAGCCCCAGATGTGCCCAGCTGTGAGCTGGCACCCGGAGCAGCCCTGGACCCTGCTGACATGGCCCCACTGGGGTCTTCTCCATCCAGCTGTGCAGGGACCTAGCCAGGCAGCCAGCTGTGCACGATCCCAGCTGCTGGGCTGATGCAGGGTCTGCCCTTCCCCCTAGCCCGTGTGGTTAGAAACTGCGAGGCCCAAGCAGGCACTTAGATGAGTGTGTGTCACACTGAGGTTTCCTGCCCCCCGATTTTCCCCCAACTAAGTTTACAAAGCCCACAGAACTGAGGCAGATGGGCCGTCCCAGTACAGCCTCTGAAGATGCAGGTCCAGATCTTGCTGCTGCTCCCTATGGCCTTTCTCCTGCCCTATGGGGCTCAGGCTGGTGAGTACAGCTAGGATCGGGGGCCTCTAGGACTTTGGGGGATGTCTCAGAGATGCACACTCAGGGGGGTATCTAGGAAATCTGTCACAGGCTGTCCCCATTTTTACCTCTTATGATATATTTAAAGCCAAGCGTGCCTTGCTTAATGTCATCAGAAAACTCATAATCTGCTGACCATTATTGTCCTGGACACATATGTGTGCCTGTAAAGTGAAAGGATTCAACTGGCGGGTGTTACTCAGACATGTGTCACATCCAGGGAGCAGCCACCAGCCAGTTCCCCAGAGACAAAAAACTGACCGATGCCTCAGACCGATATCACAGTCACCACATAGATCACCCCCCTTGTGAAGGGGCCATGCCTGTGTGGGAAAGAGGATGAGGGTGAGAATTTGACTTCTTGGTAACTACCCAGCTTGGGATGTCCAGTCTTACAGACTTACAGTCTCCTGAGCCACCATTGGAGATGCTTCTCAAAGAGGTATGAAAAAGGGAGCAGATGTTCGGAAGGATCCCTCCTTTTCTTCCACACAGGGTGCTCCCAACACCAGATGTTCAAAATAGCACAGGACTGGGAAGGAATCTCGACCGAAGGCAAATGTCATTTTCCTTTGGTCTTGGCCGCCAAATCCCGTCACGCAAGGCAGCGAGATCACACACTCAGTCCTGGTGCATTTGGCACTGATTCTCCACCCAGCCAAGTCATAGTGGCAGATTTACCCTCCCGTCCCATAGGAGGCCCAGTGTGGGGCAGAGCAGAGCAGGGGGCCGGGATCCAGGCCCAGGGATCCCCCAGGGGTGGGATCAGAGTTGGAGGACACCTCTACGGGATGGGGAGTTTGGTCCCAGCTGGGAACAGGGAGGTGAGGGGGCTCTTTGTACGAACATGGCCTCCACCCCCCAGGTGAGATCATCGGGGGTCGGGAAGCCCGGCCCCACTCCAGACGTTACATCTGGAAATACAAATCAAGGGGGGTAAAAAGAAATGTGGCGGATTCCTGGTGAAGACAAACTTTGTGCTGACGGCCGCTCACTGCCAGGGAGGGTAAGTGACTCTGTGCTGGGACGTGGGGGATGGTGGGGTCAGTGGGGGAGGGAGACCCTGGTACTCTGGTGCTCGCGTGGGGGGCAGGGAAGGGGTAGTGGGTGGCCAGGCTGGGGGAGCAGAGCCCGGGGTCTGCGGGGTCAGGGGGTGTCAGCGAGTCTCTGTGGGCCACTGTAACTCACAGCCCAGCCCCACTGCTGGGTAAATCAATGGGGCTGAGGCCAATGATCTCAGTGGTGATCTGGCCCCTTGCCTAGACCCAGGGCAGCTCTGCAGAGCACTAGGCTGGGGGCTCGGCATGGACAATGGCCTGGATTGCGGTGGGAGGCGTCCCTGGGGTGCATGGGGGGCTGGGACCCAGGACTGGGAGAAGACAGGAGGGTGAAGGTGCTCAGAGGAACGGCAGACCGAGCAGGTGCAGACAATGCTGAAGTCCCTGGAGAGGAACGTCATGGATTTAGAATCAGAGAACCCCAGGGCTGGAAGAGACCTTAGGAGTCAACAAGTCCAGCCCCCTGCCCAAAGCAGGACCAACCCAACTCAACCATCCCAGCCAGGGCTTGGTCAAGATGGGACGGAAACACCTCTAGGGATGAAGATTCCACCCCCTCCCTAGGGAACCCATCTCAGTGCTTCCCCACCCGCCTGGGGAAATCGTTTTTCCTAATCTCCAACCTAGACCTCCCCCACTACAACGTGATTCCGTTGCTCCTCGTTCTGCCCCCACTGAGAACAGCCTCTCTAGAGCCCCTTGGGAACCCCCCTGCAGGGAGTTGCAAGCTGCTCCCAAATCCCGTTCACTGCTTAGCCAGTCGGTCCCCAGCCTGTGACGATGTTTCCTGAGGGTGCCACCCATCCCCTCCTCCAGGTCATTCATAAAGATGTTGGACAAAACCAGCCCTAGAACCGATGGTTGGGACTCCCTCTTAGAAACCGCCTGCCAACGTGACATCAAGCCGTTGGTCACTACCCGCTGGGCCCGGCCTTCTAGCCAGCTTTCTTTCCATCTTACCGTCCGGTTATCCAATCCATATTCCCTTAACTTGCTGGAAAGAATATTGTGGGAGACCGTATCAGAAGCTTTGCTCCCCAATTCTGGGAAGAGCCTATTCTGTAAGCAGGAGGGAGCTGGGTTTGTCAGCACAGCTTTGGATACGGTCTCCCGGAGCCAGCCAGAACCTGCCCGGGGGAGGTATGACAGCCGGACACATTTACACCAGCTTTGGTGTTTCTCTAGGTGAGAGATCAGCGTGGGAGAGGTCCGAGCTGCGGGGGGTCCCCTCCATGTCACCCCTGTGCCCATCCCCATCCACATGTAGGCTCCTGTCCCTAACGCCGCATGTGTGGCTCATGCATTTTACAGGAAGATCGTGGTCACCTTGGGAGCCCATAACGTTAGCCAAGAGGAAAAGACCCGACAAGTGATCCCCGTGCGCCGCTGGGTCCCACACCCACAATTCAACAAAAAGACCCTGGAAAATGATATCATGGTTTTACAGGTACTGCCCTCAATAAATAACCCCGCCCCCAGTGACCTCACACTGCTGCAGGTACCACCCCCATCCCATCCCCCACCCCCAGTGACCTCACACTGCTGTAGGTACCACCCCCATCCCATCCCCCATTCCCAGTGACCTCACACTGCTGCAGGTACCGCCCCATCCCATCCCCCACCCCCAGTGACCTCACACTGCTGCAGGTACCACCCCATCCCATCCCCCACCCCCAGTGACCTCACACTGCTGCAGGTACCACCCCCATCCCATCCCCCACCCCAGTGACCTCACACTGCTGCAGGTACCACCCCCATCCCATCCCCCACCCCTAGTGACCTCACACTGCTGCAGGTACCACCCCCATCCCATCCCCCACCCCCAGTGACCTCACACTGCTGCAGGTACCGCCCCCATCCCATCCCCTACCCCCAGTGACCTCACACTGCTGCAGGTACCGCCCCCATCCCATCCCCTACCCCCAGTGACCTCACACTGCTGCAGGTACCGCCCCATCCCATCCCCCACCCCCAGTGACCTCACACTCCTGCAGTGGGCACATATCTTTTGTGTTGGACGTGCTGGACCTTTTCGGTTCCAATCTGTGTGCAGATTTGAATCGCTGCTTTCCCTCTTCCCCATGGTAGTTGTCACGCAGTGCAGTGCTGAATACCTGGGTGCGACTTCTCCGCCTGCCCAATGCAAAGTTCAGGTTGAGGCCAGGACCTACGTGCAGCGTGGCAGGGTGGGGTCGGACTGCCTTCAACTCACCGACTGACACCCTCCACGAGGTGGACCTGAAGGTGATGGAGGACAATCTGTGTAAGGCGTATCCTCGCTTCAACACCTCGACAATGCTGTGTGTGGGGGAACGTGGCCTCGGAAAATTACCTTATCGGGTAAGTCTGTTGATGTGGCACTCCCTGGTTCCAGGACAACAATACTGGGATGGAATTGGAAGGTGCAACCAAACCTACCTCAAACTCAATCCCCCGGCAGCACAATCCTACTACAAACTCAATCCCCTCCCCAACATAACCCTTCCAAACCCACCTCAAACTCAATCCCCTCCCCAACATAACCCTTCCAAACCCACCTCAAACTCAATCCCCTCCCCAACATAACCCTTCCAAACCTACCTCGAACTCAATCCCCTCCCCAACACAACCCTTCCAAACCTACCTCAAACTCAATCCCCTCCCCAACACAACCCTTCCAAACCCTCCTCAAACCTACCTCAAACTCAATCCCCTCCCCAACACAACCCAACCAAACCTACCTCAAACTCAATCCCCTCCCCAACACAACCCAACCAAACCTACCTCAAACTCAACCCTTCCCCAACATAACCCTTCCAAACCCACCTCAAACTCAATCTCCTTCCCAACACAACCCTTCCAAACCCACCTCAAACTCAATCCCCTCCCCAACACAACCCTTCCAAACCCACCTCAAACTCAATCTCCTTCCCAACACAACCCAACCAAACCCTCCTCAAACTCAATCCCTTCACCAGCACAACCCTACCAAACTCACCTCAAACTCAACCCCCCCTTCCTACACAACCCTACCAATTCCATCTCAAACACAACACAACCAAACACTCCTCAAACTCAATCCCACTCCTACACAATACTACCAATTACGCCCCAAACTCAATCCCCTCCCCAACACAACCCTGCCAAACCTACCTCAAACTCAATCCTCCTTCAACACAACCCAACCCAACCAAACCCTCCTCAAACTCAATCCTCTCCAACACAACTGAACCAAACCTTTCTCAAACTCAATCCCTTCACCATCACAACCTTACCAGTCCCACCTCAAATTCAATCCCCTTCTCAAAACAACCCTACCAAATCAACATTGAAATTAATCCCCTTCCCAACACAACCCAACCAATCCCACCTCAAATTCAATCCCTCTCCGAACAATATGCAGCACAACTCTAACTTACCCTTCTTCAATCTCAAACCACATCCAACACGACTCTGTTGAACTTGACCCTTGTCCTGCATTATCCTCATCATCAATACCAAGTCTCTAATAAATTTAACCTGTCTTGTCCAGCTCTACCCAACATTCTTCTTCCTACTAAAATCTACCCAAACTTATCCTACTCCCATTGCACCCAATTCAAATCCTACCCAACACAACCTCTGTCTGGCTTCATTCTGCCCCTTTGTACCCATTACAAACACATCCAAATCACACTGAACTCTACCAATCACTGTCTAATCCAGCTAGTGCTATCCAAACAAAAAAGGAAACACAACAACACATGATCATTTTTGCTCCATTTGCCAAAGGCCATGTTTTAACACAAAAGCAATTTCCTACCAATTATGTAAACCTCCGCGCTGATGCGATCAGGTGTGCAGATAAAAACCGGTGCTGCAGATGTGCAAGATGTAACAGTGGTTCTTCTTCCTTCCAGGGGGATTCTGGTGGCCCCTTGGTTTGTGAGGGAGTGGCTCAGGGCATCGCTTCATACGTTGATGCGGAATTGTGGGACCCAAGTGTGTTCACACGACTCACCGCCTTTGTCCCCTGGATCCGGACCATTCTGCAGAACCAGCTTTAATGGATACACCCGTATTCCTGGCTTTTTGCCTGGCTCCTCCCAGCCATGGACTAATGCAGGGTCTCTTCGTTACTCTATAAAAATGCTCTGAATGGATTGGTCTCAGAATGGATTGCGGGTGGAGGAAGTCATTCGTAGAGGCTGGGATAAAACTCCTCTGTATCTCGGGGAGATCTTTTGGTCTATTCTATGGGATTTTAGAGCAGGGATCAGATTCTTTCTATCAAACACGATGTGATGGTGCCAAAAAACTCGGTTAAAAGGTGATTAAGGAGCCCCCTAGAAAAGGAAGGTCCTTCTCCCATTCCATCCATGAGCCATCCATTCTCCCCTTCCTGGGATCAGATCAAGGCTACAGGGAACAGGTCCCTTATCTGACCTTTTCAATTGCTTTTTTCCTCCCTTGTGGTACAATAAAATGGTTGATGCGTCAGTTTTCGTGTGTGCGTGTCTGGATCCCCGGCTGCATCTGTTTGTACAGGCTCAGCCGGAATTCATCTGTTGTGGAAACAGTGACCCCTGACTGTCCCAATGAGTGCACAGCTCTGCCATTGTTGAACTTTTAAAATAGACACACACTGCTTTGTTGAGAAATACTTAACAGAGAATCATCGGAAGAAGGTGTTAATATATGTGGAAGGGAGACAGATTTAGATATTAACATCGATCTACCTACCAAAGAAGAAATTATATCAGCAATCAAGAAACTGAAGAACAACAAAACCCCAGGAAAGGACAACTTGAATACAGAACTTTTCAAAATAGACCCAGAGACAGCAGCTGGAATACTGGAACCACTTTTCAGAACAGTTTGGACAGAAGCCTGCGTACCGGAGGATTGGACTAAAGGGGTGATTATCAAGATCCCAAAGAAGGGCACACTCAGCGATTGTAACAACTGGCGTGGAATTACCCTTCTGTCAATACCCAGCAAGATCCTCGCTAAAATCATCATAGGTAGAATATCAACAGCAGTTAATGAAACGCTGAGGAAGGAGCAGGCAGGTTTTAGAAAAGGTAGGCGTTGTATAGAACAGATCTTTGCTCTGCGTAACATCATAGAACAGAGTGCAGAATGGCAACGACAACTTCACGTGAACTTTGTAGACTTTGAAAAGGCTTTCGATAGTGTCGACAGAGACAGATTATGGCAGATTTTGAGGGCCTATGGAATACCATGTCATATGGTGAAGCTCATTAGGAGCTTCTACAAAAATTATAGCTGTTGTGTTGGAGGAAGCGATATATGGTTTGAAGTCAAGACCGGAGTTCGTCAAGGTTGCGTAATGTCGCCACTGCTCTTCAATCTTGTTATTGACTGGGTGATGCGACGTACGACTGAGGAGGAGCATACCAGCATTAGATGGATGCTTTTCTCTACACTTGAAGATCTGGATTTTGCCGATGACTTGGCACTTCTTTCTCACACTCATCGGAATATGCAAGATAAAACAGATAAATTAAATAAATATAGCTCACAAGTTGGCCTTAAGATAAACCAGAAGAAGTCAGAAGTCATGACTCTGAACACTATAACACAAACCCCCATCAAGATCAATAACAACGATCTTCCCTTTACAGATAGATTTGTATATTTGGGTAGTATCATCACCCCAGATGGTGGAAGTAAGCAAGACATTCAGAATAGACTGAGTAAAGCACGAAATGCCTTTATCAGTATGAATAACATCTGGAAATCCTCAAAGTACAGCGTGCGCACTAAGCTGAAACTATACAAGAGCTGTGTTCTTCCAGTGCTTCTCTATGGAGCAGAATGTTGGCGCATGATACAACGAGACCTTACTAAATTGTCTACATTCCATACCAAGAATCTTAGAAGAATAATCAGGATATTTTGGCCAAATAAAATTTCCAACGAAGATCTACTGTCTCAGTGTAAACAAGAAGACATGGCCACTATAATTATGAAAAGACGCTGGCGATGGATAGGTCATGTGTTACGAAGAGAAGACGGATCTATTACGAAAATTGCACTCCACTGGAAACCAGATGGGAAGAGAAAGAGAGGAAGACCAAAAACAACCTGGCACCGAACAGTAGAACAAGAATTAAAAGACCATCATCACACTTGGGGAACAATAGGCGCTTTGGCCTGCGACCGACAGAAGTGGAAGGACTTTGTTGCTGCCCTATGCGCCATTGGCGTAACGGGCAGTAAGTAAGTAAGTAAGTAAGTAAGCTTTGTTGAGTCTTGGTGGGTCTCAGGCTATTTCTTGGGGGGAGGAGTTAAGCTAATCCTCTCCGGAGGAAGCAAAGCCCCAAACAGGGACTGGAAGAGGTGGGTGGGTGGACATTAAGATCTAGCAATGCCCCCAGATTTTTGGGAGCCCCTACGCAGCTGCATATTCTGCGTATGGGTAAGGATGGTCCTGCATGTATACATAGGATGGAAATGTTGAATAAGAGACTCTTCACTCTCCCTGTCAAGGCTGTTCCTCACTTTGGCATGACAAATGGAGAAGTAGAGGGTCACAAAAGCACCCCAAAGCCTGATCTCTCCAGGCTTTGGTACAAAAACTCCGCCCAAAATTTTAATACCCAGACTTTGGAGAATAAAAAACATTGCCACCACCCAAGTATTTGTAAAAAAAAAACAGAGAAGAAATCACTTGGGAAATTTCATCCTTAAGATAACACCAGGACACAATACCCGTTAATTAGAAAAAAAAAACAAGATTTTGTTATCAAAACAATACCATAGTTGCAAGCATGAATGAAAACATACTCTAAATGAAAAAGAGCCACCAATTGATATACTCATGAGGGATCCCCCATGGGCTCAAATGTAGTTACAAAAGGAAAACTCTTTTAAAGGGAAAAGAAAAAAAATACACTTTGAACAGCTCAGTCATCAATTCCACATTCCCAAACCAGAAAAACAATAAAACCTGATGAATTATCCAGACTTTGCCCTAGTGACACTTATAAGAAGTCCGTTGTTGGAGAGAGAGACAGGCCTTCCCATCTCCCGTTACGTGGAAGAAACAGCTCTGACTCAGCATGATGGGACGGACAAAGCCCAACCTTCCTGCCGGAGGCCTTTCAGCACCATGGCCAACAGTGGAAGCAGTGGAGAGGTCCTCCAAGCAGGGTAGAGGGGCAACTTTCACTGCAGCCTATCAGGGTACGGCAGGCTGCTATATAAGGAGGTGCTAGCTAAGTCCAGTCAGTTCCTTCCTGGAGCTCAACCCAGGCCAGACCTACAGGATGACTGGGGAATACCAGAACTGTGGACAGGTCTGAGTGGGAGCTGAGCCCTCAAAACTGAGCAGATGTAGATCCTGCAGCAAAAGGCTAACCAGCAACAACTCTGTGGAACCCCGGACAAGGTGAATTTGGCAACATGGCCCTAGAGAAGGGTTGGATGAAATGGCACCCTGGGGAAGTGGACCAGGGATGGGATCACTGGGTACATCTAGACTACATGGCTCTGTCGACAAAGCCATGTAAACTAGCTTACCCGACATGGTCAATGTGGCATAAGGGAGCAGTCGACAAAGGCTTCTCTTGTCAACTGATCCACGTCTAGACTCCCGCGCTGTGACAGATCAGCTGATTGTTAGCACAACGTGGTGGCCATTTTTATTTTAATGAAGCGGGGATTATTTAAATCCTCGCTTCATTGACTATGTCGGGTAAGCTAGTTTACATGGCTCTGTCGACAGAGCCATGTAGTCTAGACATAACCACCATTACTGATTTTGAGACTTGGCAGGTAACTGCTATGTATACGGTCCCTGGACTGAGACCCAGAGGAGAGGGAGGGCCCCTCTCTCCTCCAGCCCTCTGCAAACCACACCCGAGTGAGGGGGTAAAAGAAGAGGTCTGAACCTCATCCAAGGACTGGACTTTGACTCTCCCGCATGGGGCACTCCACACAGGACTCAACCTGTTACACTCAGGAAAAGGAGGGAAAAGTTCAAATTTCGTTTGTCCCAGTTTGAAATCCCAACCTGCCTTGTTATTGGCTGACCAGATACCTGGCTTGGGACAGGAGCCATAGTTAACCCCTTAGTCCCCAGGTCTTGGCCAGCCCTCATGGTTATGACACTTCTGGAAAAAGATCCAAGACTTACGGGAAATGTGGTTTGCTGTATTACTTTTCCAGCGGTTATCTGCTGTGACTGACGGCGGGTGAAGCCAGAACTCTGCCACGACCGCCTGGCTGAAAAGGCCGATTAAAGTCAGCTGAACAAGCCCAGGGTGAAGGGCTAATGGAAGCAGGTGTGGGCCTCAGTAGCCAGAGGGCGCGATAAGGCAGCTAGAGGGGAAGTGGAAGGGGAGAAGCCAGGGGCCAGGGAGTGGCTGTATGTGTTCCCTAGGCAGAAGGAAAGGCCGGCTGAGTTGGCTGTAAACCAAAGTCTGTAAATAGAAGGTGGTGGGAAGCTGACAATAAAAGGCACGGGGGAACTGCACCAGAGAGGGTCCCCGGCTGATTGGTGGGCAAAGAAAGTGTCCCAGAGCAAGTGGCCTGAGCAAGGACCTTGCCACACTGGGTAGTCAATGTCCCCTTTCCCTCACCAGCTGAACCCTTGTTAATGTCACTGGCCACTTTGTGACCCCTGGAATCAACATGGAGTTTAATATCCCCCGAGTGTTTCCTTGTCTTCTGGAGCTCTGTCTGCCAGTGCTGGGAAGCTGATCAACAGCTAAACTGGCACTGTCAGACCTGGGAAGTAGGAAAAACATATCACTAGGATCCAGCCATCTCTGTGTGGATCTGTGCTGTCCGTGGCCTTTCCTGCTGTGTGGGAATGGGGGCACCAAAGTGCAGTCCAGCCTGGGTTCCAAGTTCAGCGCAAACACTATCAGCCGTATCGCGATGGACGGGAGGAACGCTGGCCTTTTCTAAACATCCCACCGCTGCCACCATGTCCAGGCGGTTCCCTACTCTGGCACTCCACAAACAGAAGCTGGGGGGCCCATGAAAGACCTTAAAAAACTTTGCCTCCAGAGGCTTCTGCCACCCCAAAACATTCCCACTGGAGCCCACTAGTGTCCCCTTGTGGTGGTTGACCCACATGCTTCACCAGATAATGGTACACCAACAAATTCCCACTGGAGACCACCCAGGGTTACATTATCATGGGTTTATTGCATGGGGAATTAGCACTCCACTGTATGCCCTACAAAAATAAAGCTGCCACCAAAGGTTTGAACTAAAGAGGGAACCAGCTATCTCTCTCACACACACAAAGGGTATGTCTACACTACCCCGCTAGTTCGAACTAGCGGGGTAATGTATGCATACCGCACTTGCTAATGAAGCCCGGGATTTGAATTTCCCGGGCTTCATTAGCATAAGCGGGGAGCCGCCATTTTTAAATCCCCGCT
Organism: Pelodiscus sinensis; assembly: GCF_052426305.1. Classification (NCBI taxonomy): domain Eukaryota; kingdom Metazoa; phylum Chordata; order Testudines; family Trionychidae; genus Pelodiscus; species Pelodiscus sinensis. The sequence continues at coordinate 3,583,284 of NC_143081.1, read as the reverse complement.
GCTTCGAACCCCGTGTAGCGCGGCTACACGGGGCTCGAACTAGGTAGTTCGGACTAGGGTCCTATTCCGAACTACCGGTACTCCTCGTGAAACGAGGTGTACCGGTAGTTCGGAATAGGCACCCTAGTCCGAACTACCTAGTTCGAGCCCCGTGTAGCCGCGCTACACGGGGTTCGAAGCAGCGGGGATTTAAAAATGGCGGCTCCCCGCTTATGCTAATGAAGCCCGGGAAATTCAAATCCCGGGCTTCATTAGCAAGTGCGGTATGCATACATTACCCTCCTAGTTCGAACTAGGAGGGTAGTGTAGACATACCCAAACATACACCCCTACATCCATTCACTCACATTCATTTCTGCCCTCAGGCACTCACACAGACATATGGATTGCAGAAGGAGCCAAGGCATATAGCTCCTGGCGGGTCAGTCTGCTCATCATGGCTGGGGAGCTGGTCAGGAGAGACTAGCTGTAGAGAGGAGTTTCTCAGGAAACTGCATCTACACTGTCTCCACCCACACCGGGCAGGGCTGAACCCCAAGGCAGCAGGATCTTTGGTGTGGTGAGTTTTTTGAGGCTGGGACTGGAAGGACTTGGGAAGGACAGGGAGAGCCTCGCCAGTTGGCACAAAGTGTACTCAACACTGGGAGGGTGGCGGGAATGGGAGGGTTTCTATGGGTTGAAGCAGGATAGTGGCTGGGAGCCAGGATTCCTGGGTTCTATCCCCAGCTCTGGGAAGGGCATGAGGTGTAGTGGTTAGAGCGGGTGTACAGTGATACTGAAGGGAGCTACAAGCCAGGTCTGCAGGGTCTACAAGTCTCTTCGCTGTGTCATTTCCCCTCTGCACAGTCACAGTGCCCAGTTGCTGGGTGTTACAGAAACAGCCCCATCCCCATCACGTGGTCACAGACTCCCTGGGGGGCTTCTGAGAAACCCTCCCCCTGTGGTTGCTGGGATGGGGGCTGGTGCCTGCTCTGTCCAGCCCCACCCAGCTCAGGTCTGGCCCCACCCTCAGAAAGATCAAAAGGCCCTGTTCCCACCCATCACTGAGATCAGTCGCTGCCCTCCCCCACCCCCACCGCCATCCCAGAAACACCAGCAGGGAGCCCAGATGTGCCCAGGTATGAGCTGGTACCCAAAGCAGCCCTGGACCCTGCTGGACACGTCTCCACTAGGGTCTTCTCCATCCAGTTATGCATCATCCAGCCAGATGTGCAGGGACCCTGCTTCTGGGCTGACACATGTTCTATCCTTCCCCCCAGCCCTTGTGGTTGAAAACTGCATTTTGATGAGTGTGAAGGTGACTGTGACGTTTCCTGCCCCCTTGAATCCCTCTACCTAAACTGAGTCTACAAACCCTGCAGCTCTGCTGCAGATGCATCATCCCTGCACCGACTGCAAACATGCAGGTCCACATCTTGTTTCTGTTCACCATGGTCTTTCTCCTAAACCCTGCAACTTGGGCTGGTGAGTACAGCTGGGTCGAGGGCCCCCTGGGACTTTGGGGAGAATGGAGGGTCTTGGGGACTGGGTTTTGTGGGTGCTACCTCAGGGCTTGTAACAGGTTGATCTCTTTTGTTCCTAATTCATTATGATAAATTTTATTCCAAGTGTGCCTAGTGAAGTATCACCTAAAAACTCATAATTTGCTGACCATTATCGTTCCAATAAAATACTCGTGGCAGGTAAAGTGATAAGATTATACTGCAGGGTGTTACTCAGACTTGTTTCATGTGTGTGGCACAAACACCAACCAGTTCCCCAGAGGCAAAAGACTAGCTGATGCCTCAGCCAGGTATCAAACAAATAAAATGTCCCTTCACCCAGTTAAATCGCCATTCTGGGAAGTAGAACCTGAGTGGAAAATGTGCATCATGATGAACAAACAGGTGGGGATACTGATCTGCACAGTCTCCTAAAACCCAGTGGGAGGTGATTCTCAAAGAAGAGAAACAACCTCAAAAAGGGGGAGTAGATCCCCATATGATCTCCCCCCGTCTCTCTATTCCCAGCATTGACAACACCAGATGCACAAATGTCACAAGAGGGTACTGTGATCCGGTTGATCAAGCCTTATCACACTATGCATATCGTTCAGCATTCACAGAACAAAAGAGTCTTCCACAGTATCTTAACCATACCTTTAACAATTCAGGAGCACTTTTAAAATCAGTATATATATGTGTATTCAGTACTAAGCAATTAAAACAACATTAAAAGACACTAAAAGGCATTACAAGCATTAAAAGGCATTAAAAGCAATATTTAAATGAAATAATTAACAATCTACATCTAATCCTTATCCCAAATTAGCACCATTCACACTACTCATGATTAGTGACACAGAGGCAGCACCAGGGGATTGAGGGAGGGATCCTGAGGAAAGGCAAATTGAGGCAGAAAGTTTGCAGGGAGGTGGTGGGAAAGATCTCCCCAGCAGAGATGAAAGCATGTTGCTACCCTGTTCAGTGGTGATGTCTGTGACAGAGGATGTGTGTATGGGGGGGGGGGGGATTGTCTCACCCAGTGCTGATAACCTCGGTGTCAGCGACTGTGCAGGGAAGGAAGAGCCGAAGAAAAGAAGAAAATGATCCCCTGGTTCAGACACAGCAGCTCTGAGCTGCACCCACTGGGAAAGACCCCGGGTCCTGTTCCCCACCCTTGGAACCAGCCAGTCCCTGTCTGGGAGTTCTCAGGCCTGCTCGGGTTCGACCTTGGCCACTAATGCTGTTGTGGCAAGTCTGGGCAATGACTCACCCATTGTTGGTGCATTTGGCACCAGTTCCTGCCACGGAGAGATCAGAGCTTTTGATTTCTCCTCCGGCCCCAGGGGAGGCCCAGTGTGGGGCAGAGCTAACAAGGGGGTAGGTTGGGGCTGTGGAGGCTCCACTTTTCAAGGGGGGACTAAGTCCCAGCCCAGCCCAGCCCAGGGAGGAGCTGGGGCCCTTTGCATGAACCTGGTTTCCCCCAAGGTGAGATCATTGAGGGAAGAGAAGCCTGGCCCCACTCCAGGCCCTACATGGCCCATCTGCGTATACAACATGGAAAGAAAATTTTGGGCTGCGGTGGGTTCCTGGTGGAAGAGAACTTTGTGCTGACGGCTGCTCACTGCTGGGGGGAGTAAGTGCGTCAGGGCTGGGATGTGGGGGCAGTGGGGGTGGGAAGCCAGGGGCTCTGGCACCGGCATGGGGGGCAGGGGTGGGGCAGAGAGGTGGCCAGGCTGGGGGAGCAGAGCCCAGGGCTCTGATCTGCTGAGGGGGTGTTGGCAAGCCTCTAGGGGCCACCACCGCCCAGCTGCCGCACTGGGTAAATCTATGGGGCTGTGTGATGGCGTATTCGGGAGCCCGTGATCCTGCCCCCCCATCTGCAGCCAGCCAAATAGAAGGTTCTATTGCTTCTCCGAGGTACAGCACAGCACAGCACGGGAGAGATGTTAACACAAGGAGCCAGGGCAGACGGCCTAGTCCTCCTGGGGGAATGGGGATCACAGGCCATTGAACCCCCCTGTCCTTGGCTCAGTCTCTTCGTGCTTCCCCCAGCCAAGCCTGACTACGCTCCCGGGCTGTGCCCCTCAGCCAGGTGGCCATCTCTGCCTCCTATCCGTTGTCTCTCCCCCTGGGAAGAGCCTTGCTCTCTGCCCAGGCTGGAACGGGGTCTCTGGGCCAATCCACACGTGGGTGAGTGAGTGGGAATTGCACAGCGCAGAGCAGCCAGGAGGGAACACTGGCTTATAGAAAAGATAGCCCCCCAGCCGTCACAGTGACCGCAGCTGGGGCTGGCCCATTGCCCAGCGTGGGGCAGGGTCCCCTGCCTGGATTGAGCTGGGGGTAGGGTCACTGGATGTGGGACCCAGGCGCAAAGTGGCTGAGGGGAGCAGCACAAGGGGTTAGTGGGAGCCCGACACCACTGGCTGGTCTCAGGGAAGCGGGTGTCCCCTAAAAGGAAAAGGCCAGTTCCCACCATCCTTACGCAACACCCCCCCCCACCACGGATGGCGGATTTGGAGGCGGAATCTCACATTTTAACAATCCCTGGCTGCCCTGTCCCCGGCATGTCAATCCCCCAAGCACCCGACCCACACCTCACCCTGCCCCTAACACCTCACGGGATGATCCTGCTTTTCACAGGGAGATCAATGTCACCTTGGGAGCCCACAAGATTAAGGACAAGGAAAGGACCCAGCAGAAAATCACAGTGAGACAACAGATCCCACACCCAGAATATGACGACAAAACTCTTAACAACGACATCATGCTGCTAAAGGTACCATCCCATCCCATCCCCCACCCCCAGTGACCTCACACGGCTGCAGGTACCACCCCCATCCCATCCCCCACCCCCAGTGACCTCACACTGCTGCAGGTACCACCCCCATCCCATCCCCCACCCCCAGTGACCTCACACTGCTGCAGGTACCGCCCCCATCACATAGCCCCGCCCCCAGTGACCTCACACTGCTGCAGGTACCGCCCCCATTCCATCCCCCACCCCCAGTGACCTCACACTGCTGCAGGTACCGCCCCCATCCCATCCCCCACCCCCAGTGACCTCACACTGCTGCAGGTACCGCCCCCATCACATAGCCCCGCCCCCAGTGACCTCACACTGCTGCAGGTACCGCCCCCATTCCATCCCCCACCCCCAGTGACCTCACACTGCTGCAGGTACCGCCCCATCCCATCCCCCACCCCCAGTGACCTCACACTGCTGCAGGTACCGCCCCATCCCATTCCCCATCCCCAGTGACCTCACACTGCTGCAGGTACCACCCCCATCCCATCCCCCACCCCCAGTGACCTCACACTGCTGCAGGTACCACCCCCATCCCATCCCCCACCCCCAGTGACCTCACACTGCTGCAGATACCGCCCCCATCCCATCCCCCACCCCCAGTGACCTCACACTGCTGCAGGTACCGCCCCATCCCATCCCCCACCCCCAGTGACCTCACACTGCTGCAGGTACCACCCCCATCCCATCCCCCACCCCCAGTGACCTCACACTGCTGCAGGTACCACCCCCATCCCATCCCCCACCCCCAGTGACCTCACACTGCTGCAGGTACCGCCCCATCCCATCCCCCACCCCCAGTGACCTCACACTGCTGCAGGTACCACCCCCATCCCATCCCCCACCCCCAGTGACCTCACACTGCTGCAGGTACCACCCCCATCCCACCCCCTCCCCCAGTGACCTCACACTGCTGCAGGTACCGCCCCATCCCATTCCCCATCCCCAGTGACCTCACACTGCTGCAGGTACCGCCCCATCCCATCCCCCACCCCCAGTGACCTCACACTGCTGCAGGTACCACCCCATCCCATTCCCCATCCCCAGTGACCTCACACTGCTGCAGGTACCGCCCCCATCCCATCCCCCACCCCCAGTGACCTCACACTACTGCAGGTACCGCCCCCATCCCATCCCCCACCCCCAGTGACCTCACACTGCTGCAGGTACCACCCCATCCCATTCCCCATCCCCAGTGACCTCACACTGCTGCAGGTACCGCCCCATCCCATCCCCCGATCCCAGTGGCCACAGAGCCTGGGAATTTTGCAGGGGACCGTTTTGCTGGAGACAATATCCAACTCTTTCCCCATGAGTGCCCTGCTGATGGTCATCTTCTTCCTTCCTGTGTGCCAGCTGGCTAAACCAGCAAAACTGAACGGGGAGGTGGACGCCATCGCCCTGCCCTGTGCTGGTGAAGAGACAGAGGCTGGGACAGTGTGTCGTGTGGCCGGCTGGGGTCGCACCTTCCCTGAAGATGACTCCTCTGCTGCCAACGCGCTACAGGAAGTGGAAGTGGATGTACTGGACAACGAGGAGTGCCCATATGATGATAACTACGACCCGGCGACCATGCTGTGTGCAGGGCACTCAGAGAACGACAGAAATTCTGCACAGGTAAATCTGCCCCTGGCTTGAGTTCTTAGTGCATCACCACTCCGAGAGAGTGGGTCAGTGATCGGGCTGAGACACGTGGGCTGGGCTTGGGACGGACCAAGCAGGGGCTGGAGGCCATCGGGGTGTCACTGAGCCAGTCAGCAACGGGGAAATGACTCTCAGAGCTGTTTTCCATCCATGGTCTGTTTGGTTTTGCAGGGTGACTCCGGCGGCCCTCTGGTGTGTGGGGGTAAGGCCCAGGGCATCGTGTCCTGGGGGCCTGACACCCCCCCGGGCGTGTACACGAGAGTCTCCACTTTCATCGATTGGATCCACAAGAAAATGCGTCGGCCGCAGCCCTAAGCCCTGCTCAGGGTCTCTGCACAGCCTGGCTCTGCCTCGCTCCTCTGCCTTGAAGAGGCGCAGACATCAGGCCTGCTCGGCAGAGGGGCTGAATGCCCCACATCCCAGCCTGAGTTTCCTCCCCCTTGCAAGCTGCAGTCCCCTCCCCCAGCCGCTTTTCTGCTCTGGTCGCACCCAACCCATCAGGAAACTTAAAATCCAGGTTCAGGGCCGGGTTCTGCCCCTTGGCCAGGGAGCGGCTGGGTCACGTTAGTGAGGAGCCAAACCCTGGGGAGGACTCAGCGGGTTGTTGCTCTCCCTGGTGTGAGCCGGGCAAGTGATGGCTTGTGGGAGCTCCTCCCCGTAACCTCTGCCTGCACGTTCCTGCTAGAACCGCCCCCGGCCCTGCCCTCTCTGGGCCTTCCCCACGCGCTGGTCCCCGGAGTATCCACCGCCCCTTCCAAACACACCCGGTCCCTGACGCGGCCAGGTCAGCGGGAGGGGAACTCCAGGATGTCTGCACTGATCTACAGCCGATCAAACATCTGCCCTGATCCTCCCCTGGCCAGCTCCCCTGCCCGGCTGCCTTTTGCTGCCTGCTCCACAGCTAGTCACTAATAAAGTAAAATTGCAAAACATGACTCCTTACTGACGCATCCACCCTGAGCTTTGCCATCCAGAGCAGCGGCTGGACCTGCCCAGGCCAGGAGGGAATGGACCTTACAGGGGAGGCCGGGCTGGTGGTCCATGCTCTTAGTGGGGCCCCAGTACACCTGGGTTCAGTGACTTCATGCAGAAAGACAGTTGGTGGGACCTGAACCCCTCAAGTCAGGAGGTGTCCCCGGGGGCTTAGATGACACAAAAGTTACTCAGGGCAGAAAAGCTGCTTGTTCCCCTGTGACAGGCTGGGCCAGGTCCAGGCACTGCTGAGGGTGTCCGCTCAGGGCAAATTGCTCAAACTCAGAGCTTTCCTAAATAGGCCACAAACCAGTCCCATCGAGCACTTGAGCTGCCAATCCGGCCTGCAGGAAGCCTCACGAGCAAAACTTCTTTGACACCCCAGCTCTCCCTATGCCACAGTCAGCCCTGGGCCTGCACACAAGTGAGGGGTTGTAGAACCCATTCTCACCTACCCAAACGGGTCCTCCCAGTCCCAAAGAACCAGCCACAAATCCAGGGTCAATTTCCACTTTGGATCTTCCCCACAAGATCACGCTGGGACAATCCTTTAGAATTTACAATCTAAGGCTGTGTCTAGATTGGCAAGTTTTTCTGCAAAATAATCTGATTTTGCGGAAAAACTTGCCAGCTGTCTTCACTGGCCGCTTGAATTTCCGGAAAAGCACTGACGATCTCATGTAAAATCATCAGTGCTTTTCCGGAAATACTATGCTGCTCCTGTTCGGGCCAAAGTCTTTTTCCGAAAGACTTTTGCACAAAAGGGCCAGTGTAGACAGCATAGGACTGTTTTCCGCCAAAAAGCCCCGATGGCGAAAACCGCGTCTAGATTGGCCATGGACGCTTTTCCACAAAAAGTGCTTTTGCGGAAAAGCATCCTGCCAATCTAGACGCGATTTTTCTGAAAATGCTTTTAACGGAACACTTTTCTGTTAAAAGCATTTCCGGAAAATCATGCCAGTGTAGACGTAGCCTAAAGGTTTATTAACAAAAAGGAGAAGAGGCTGAGAGTAAGGTTGTTAAGGAGGGTACATCACATGCATCGACTCACCCAGTTTCGACACAGGCTCTTAGCAGAGATGCTACAAACTGCTGGCTTAAAAGTCTCTGGAGTACATCCTATGTCAGGATGGGTCGGCGATCCCTCCCGGGTCTCTGCCCCTCGCAAGGCTGCCTCTAGGATCAGGAGCAGAACTGAAGGCCAGATGGAGTCCGCCTCATAACAATTTATATCTCTCTCCTGGCCAGAGCAGGTCACATGGCCGAGTGACCTACCTCTGTTTCACATGCTGGCAGCCATTCTGCCCTGGCCGGGTTGCAGGTCCCTGACACATTCCTCAGATGTGTATTGGGCACCTTGAGAGCCGTTGTCCCTGGAGCCGTGCTAAATAGCAGAGTCAAACTGAACAATTGCTCTTTACAACAGGCACTGCAGGCCAGTATCAGCACAGAGTCCATATTCATAACCCCACCTACAGACATCACACAGGTACACAAGTAGAATACACAGAAGCAGTAGAACACCAGCTTTCTTTGAACACTTCACATGGCCCCCTTTGTACTGACTTTGGGGCAAACACCCCCCTATGGGCGCAGCAATGATCTGGCTTCTCCTTTTAAAATCCAGTAACATGACAGCCATGACTTGCCCTGACACTGAGGCCGCTACATCTGGAACAGAAATAGATCTGAAAGAGCTCTAGCTGCAAAAAATCTACTCTTCTAATTCCCACCCACCCATCTGTCCCTCCATGCATCCATCCATCCATCCATCCATCCTTGCATCCCTATCTGTCCATTTACCCTGTTTCGATCTAAATATGTCTCTCATCATCTATCTATCGATCTATCTATCCCCACACACCCCTCTATCTATCTATCTATCTATCTATCTATCTATCTATCTATCTGTCTGTCTGTCTGTCTGTCTGTCTGTCTATCTATCTATCTATCCCCATACACCCCCTCTATCTATCTATCTATCTATCTATCTATCTATCTATCTATCTATCTATCTATCCCCACACACCCCCTCTATCTATCTATCTATCTATCTATCTATCTATCTATCTATCTATCTATCTATCTATCTATCTATCTATCTATCCCCACACTCCCCATCTATCTATCTATCTATCTATCTATCTATCTATCTATCTATCTATCTATCTATCTATCTATCTATCTATCTATCTATCTATCTATCTCCTCACACCCCCTCTATCTATCCCCTCACACCCCCTCTATCTATCCCCTCACACCCCCTCTATCTATCTATCTATCTATCTATCTATCTATCTATCTATCTATCTATCTATCTATCTATCTATCTATCTATCTATCTATCTATCTATCCCCATGCATTTACCTGCCTCAGGCCACACTGATTAAGATAAACCCTAAAGCAGGTTTATTAGCTATGGGAGGGTGGATTGTTAAGAATTAAAAGTGAGAGCAAAAGAGATCAAAGGAATCCACCTAGCAAATAAGTAGAACTACAAGCTGCATCTTATATACTGGGTTAGATGGGATTTGAATGAGGAATATCTCACCCTGACTGATGATAGGAGCAAACTTGCCTCCCTCTATCCAAGTCCCTCGTCTTCCAGAAGTCCTTTCCGGTGTTGCTTTGGGGAGGAATGCTGACTCTTCACGAGGTCACTCCCCATATGATGGGAGCCCCTTGTTCCAAGGTGAGTTCCCAGCTCAGAGTGCGGGAAAATACAGGCACTAAAGTGGGTTCAGTGTCATGTGATCTGGTCACATGCTCTAGCTGCTTTGCCGAGTGACAGCCGCCAGTACTCGCAGCTTGTATGAAAGTTTCATAACAAGGCTTTGCTTTGCCACGGCCCATTGTCTACACCAGGGATGGTGTAGACGGAGCTTGATCCTGCCTTGAGGGCGGGGGGCTGGACTCGATGACCTCTCGAGGTCCCTTCCAGTCCTATTATTCTATGATTATTCTATGATTGTGTTTGCCAGTGGATCATCATCCTTCTTTGGCTTCTCCACTGCTCTGCTGGAATGGCTCGACGTTGGTGCTGCTAGGAGGAAGAATATTTGAAACGCAGATTCATTGTCCATATTCAGAAGTTCAGGTACAAAGATGACACATTCCCAGAAATGGGACACATCCTAGTCAGCCAATCACAACTTTTCCGATGACACTTTACATGGCCCGTCTCGTACTGAATGCCTCCTAATTAGGCAATAGCCTCATAATCTATTTCAGAGATGTGTGTGTCTGCCTGGGAGTCCATCTGACTGAGTCCAATTCCCCCTCAGCAGTAAGATTTAGGGCAGGGGCGGGCAATAAATTGGCAGCAGTTCACCAAGATTCATCTCGGAGTGCACAGAAGGGCCCGGAGGAGACCTATGCAGACCCGGCCTCCCGCCTGAGGCAATATGCACAAGTGGGTGTTCGGGGCGGGGGCCCAGACCGCAGAGGACCTGGTTAAGCTGATGGTCCTGGAATGGTTCTATGGAGAATGCCTACCCAACCTGAGGCTGTGGCTGAAGGCCAGGAAGGGAGAGGAATCGCACGACGCAGGGAAGCTGACTGATGGTCCAGGTGTGGAAGGGAGTTCCAGAGAGACCGGTTCTTGGCTGTGCAACTGGGGGAAGAACCTACGGAGCGGTCCTAGGAAGGGTACCCGAAGCCCTCCCCGCAGAGAGCCAGCCAGTGTGGGGATGGATGGACCAGCCATCCTGAGGGGACCCACGAGACCTCACCAGCCATCGCTGTGGGCAAAGGGGGCCACAACCAGGCTCAGTGCCCCAAACCCCTGGACTGGCCCCACAACCCGAGACTTCCCAGGGTTAACTGACAGGGGCTGGGGGAGGAGCAGGCTGCTCTCAGCTGAAGTGGAGGAGGTCCCTCAGGCCAGCTTCTCGGGGAGACCTGACACTCCAGAGGCTGGTTTCTTTGTGGTTTCTCCAGTCGCTGTGGAGCAATGCCCCTGGAGGTGGATGGCAGGAAGGTGATGGGCAGCTGGGACACGGGGGCAGAAGTGACGCTGCCTCGGCCCAAGGTAGTGGCCCCAGAGTGCATGGTGCCCAACACACAGCTGACCCTGAGAGGCATAGATGGGACCCCATTCAGGTACCTGTAGCCCAAATGCATCTGAAATGGGGGGCTAAGGAGGGCCCCAAGAAAGTGGGGGTGCACCAGCACCTGCCAGCTGGGGCGCTGATTGGGGATGACCTAGAAGAGTGGCCAGAAGGACCTCACAGGGCTCTAGACACTGCCCGTAGCCAGAGCCAGCAATAGGATGGCACCCCAACACAGGAAAAGGCTCCCTGCAGGGGGCGCAGGGACCCATCCCAGCAGACACAGGGCCCATCAGGGCTGGGACCCCGACCCAGGAAAAGGCTCCCTGCAGACACATGATCATTTTTGCTCCATTTGCCAAAGGCCATGTTTTAACACGAAAGCAATTTCCTACCAATTATGTAAACCTCTGCGCTGATGCGATCAGATGTGCAGATAAAAACCGGTGCTGCAGCTGTGCAAGATGTAATGGTGGTTCTTCTTCCTTCCAGGGGCATTCTGGTGGCCTCTTGGTTTGTGAGGGAGTGGCTAAGGGCATTGCTTCATACGTTGATGCGGAATTGTGGGACTCAACCGTGTTCACACGACTCACCGCCTTTGTCCCCTGGATCCGGACCATTCTGCAGAACCAGCTTTAACGGAGACACTCATTTTCCTGGCTTTTTGCTCTTTTATCTTTTATCTTCTGCAGATAAAAGACTAGAAAGAAACTCTTCCCCCAATGAGGAGTAACGGTAGTTTGAATTAGGAGTTTTAATTCAAACTACCTAGTCCGTGCCGCGTATAGCCGCGGGCACGGAGTTCGGGCTAAGGGGGATTTAAAAATGGCGGCGCCCGGGAACATGCAAATGAAGCCTGGGATATTTAAATCCCGGGCTTCATTTGCAAGTTCGAATGCCTACATTAGCCACCCTAGTTCGAACTAGGGTGGCCATGTAGACATACCCTAATGTATTTATAAAAAGTCTTCTTGTTTCCCTTTATTCCCTTAGCTAGTTTGAGCTCATTTTGTTGGCAGGGAGCCAGTAGAGCCAATGGGAAGTGCTGAGATTTTAACTGAGAGGGTTTTTTTTACTTGGGTGATGTCATCCTATGTCCCAAAACCAGGGAATCTGTGACCTTGGGGAGGCTTTAAAACAGAAGCCTCTAGAAACAGGGGATTTAAAGAGTCTTGCAGACCCCACCTTCTGCATGTGGAGTGCCAGAGTGGAGACCAGCCCAGACATGGTGGCAGCGGTGGGATATTTAGGAAAGGCCAGTGCTCCTCCTGTCCATCGGAACAATGTTTGCTCTGAACTTAGATCCATTATGGGAATAAAGCAAAACTTGCATGTTTCCACAGCCTGGAACACAGACATGGCAAATACGGTTAGCACAGGGAGCAACATGCACAGAGTCTGAACATTCAAGGGGGTTTTCTAAGACCCTTCCCTAGCTTGAGTGAAATGAACACAAAGTTGAACATTCTTCTCTCTAGTCATGAGTTTGTCAATCCTTGGCCAGTGGCCAGGTCCTGCCAGGGACCCACCTCCTCTTCCATCCCCAGCTGGCCAGGGAGCATGGAGAGATCCCTTCTCTGTGAACGGGCCGGCCCTGAGCCGAGAGATTCCCTGGAGGGTCATGCCAAGCGCATATGATGTTGCTGTCAGGTTAGAGACATTCTCACTCAGCTAGCTCTCACAGTCACATCTCACAGGGAGCACAAGTCTTGAGGATATCCCAGCTTTCAGTAGATCCCTTCAGCCTCAGCAGGGCTGAACCCCAGGGCAGCATGGCCTTGGGTGTGATGAGTTTGTTGGGGCTGAGACTGGAGGGACTTAGGAAGGACAGGGAGTATCTCTCCAGTTGGCACAAACTGTCCCTGGTGCTGGGAGGGGGCTGTTCCTAAAAGCCGTGTGTTGGTTGGGAACCAGAACTCCTGGGCTCTCTCCCCAGCTCTGGGAAGGGAGTGGGGTCTAGTGGTGAGAGCAGGAGCAGGGTTAAATGAAGGGAGCTACAAGCTGGGTCACACAGGGTCTATGCATGTCTCTGCTGTGACATTTCTTCTCTGCACGGTCGGAGCTCCCAGGGGCAGGTTGTCACAGAAACAGCCACATCCCCTGCATGAGGTTACAGAGTCATTGGGGGGCTTCTCTGAAAACCTTCCCCCTGTGGTCGCTGGGATGGGGGCTGATGCCTGCTCTGCCCAGCTGCAGACGGCTCATGCCTGGCCCACCCTGAGACAGATCAAAGGGCCCCGTTCCCACCCGCCACCGAGATCCGTCGCTGTCACCCCCAGTCCTCACCACAGAGACACCGGCAGGGAGCTGAGCAGGGACGGGGCCAGGTGAGTCTGAGCCCCAGATGTGCCCAGCTGTGAGCCGGCACCCAGAGCAGCCCTGGCCCCTGCTGGACACGTCCCCACCAGGGTCTTCTCCATCCAGTGGGGCATTATCCGGCCGGTTGTGCAGGGATCCAGCTACTGGGCTGACTCATGTTCTAGCCTTCCCCCCAGCCCGTGTAGTCGTCTGTGGTTGGAGACTACATTTTGATGAGGGTGCAGATGACCATGAGGTTTCCTGCCTCTTTGAATACCTCCCCACCAAACTGAGTCTATAAAGCTTGCTGGTCTGATGCAGATGCATCATCCCTGCACTGACTGCAAACATGCAGGTCCACATCCTGTTTCTGCTCCCTATGGCCTTTCTCCTGCCCCCTGGGACTTGGGCTGGTGAGTACAGCTGGGTTGGGGGGGGGGGGGCTGGGTCTTTGGGGAGAATGGGGGTTCTTGGGGATTTGGTTCTGTAGGTGCTACTTCAAGACTTGGGAAAGGTTGATCCCTTCTGTTCATCATTTATTACAATAAATTTTATTCCAAGTGTGCCTTGTGAAGTACCACCTGAAAACTCATAATTTGCTGACCATTATTGTCCTGATAAAATAGCTGTGGTTGGTACAGCGATAAGATTATATTGCAGAGTGTTACTCAGACATGTTTCAAGTGTGAAGAGCAGACATCGACCAGTTCCCCAGAGAGAAAAGACTAGCCGATGCCTCAGCCAAGTGTCAACAGAATAAAAGGGCCTTTCACCCAGTTAAATTGCCATTCTGGGTCAGGAAGTAGGACTTGGCTGAAAAATGTTCATCGTGATGAAGAAACAGCTGGGGATACTGATCTACACAGACCTTCTGTCTCCTAAACCCCAGTGGGAGGTGATTCTCAAAGAAGAGAAACAACCTCAAAAGGGGGAACAGACCCCCCAAAAGCTCTCCTTCTGTCTCTCTACCTCCAGCATTACACCAGACACACAGAGGCAGCCGCAGTGGGATTGAGGGCGGGATCAGGCGGGAAGGCAAATTGAGCCCAAAAGTTTGCAGGAAGGTGGTGGGAAAGATCTCCCCAGGCAGAGATGAAAACGTATCATTGTACTGATATGACAGAGTATGGGGGGGGGGATTGTCTCACCAATCGCCGATGAGCTCGGTGTCAGCCACAAGGAAAGGAAGGAAGAGCCGGAGAAAAGAAAAAAATGATCCTCTGGATCAGTGACGCTGGCTCTGAGCTGCAGCCTGGGTTCCATTCCCCCCACAAGAGCCAGCCCGTCCCTGTGTGGGGGTTGCCAGGCCTGCTCGGGTTCGACCTTGGCCACCAATGCCACTGTGGCAATTCCGGGCGGTGACTCACCCCCTGCCGGTGCATCTGGCACCAGTTCCTGCCTCAGAGAGATCAGAGCTTTTGGTTTCTCCTCTGGCCCCGTGGTGGGCCCAGTGTGGGGCAGAGCTGAGCAGGGGGTAGGTTGGGGCTGGGGAGGCTTCACTTTGCAAGGAGGGACTAGGTCCCAGCCCAGCCCAGCCCAGGGGGGTGCTGGGGCCCTTTGCATGAACCTGTTCTGCCCCCAGGTAAGATCATCGGGGGGAAAGAAGCCAAGCCCCACTCCAGGCCCTACATGGCCTTTCTGGAAATACAAGATGGAGAGGAGACTTTTGGCTGCGGCGGGTTCCTGGTGGCGGAGAACTTTGTGCTGACGGCCGCTCACTGCCAGGGAGAGTAAGTGCCTCTGGGCTGGGATGACAGGCTAGGCGGGGTCAGTGGGGGAGGAGGAGATGGGGGCTCTGGCACCATCATGGGGGACAGGAGAGGAGCAGGGGGTGGCCAGGCTGGGGGAGCAGAGCCCAGGGTCCCGATCTGCTTAGGGGGTGTCGGCAAGTCTCTGGGGTCTCTGCAACCCACAGCCCAGCCCCAGCTCTGGTTACATCAATGGGGCAGTGTGACGGTGCGTTGGGGACCCCCAAATCCTGCACCCCCGTCCCAGCCTGATGTGACTCCGCCAGGCAGTAGAATAGGAAGCGTTTATTGCTTCTGTAAGATACAGCACTGGCTCGATGGTGCGGTAGGAGCCAGGGCCAAGCCTTAGCTCTCTCGGGTGGAAGGGGTTCACAGCCTCCTGCACTCCCAGTGCTGGGCTCAGTCTGCTTCCTGCATGCTTCCCCCTGCCAAAACCTGACCCATTCCCAGGTCCTGCCCCCCAGCAAGTTGTTGGTCTCCACCTCGCTCCCTTTGTCCTTCCCTCTGGGAAGAGCCTTGCTCACTGCCCAGGCTGGGACGAGGTGTCTGGGCCAATCCACATGTGGGTGAGTCAGTGGGAAGCGCGCACCCCAGTGCAGCTGGCTGGGGACACGAGGTTACAGAACAGAGAGCCCCCCCAGCCTGGAGTGAGCAGTTTTAGAGGCAGAATCCCTCAGCTTAACAACCCCCAGCTGCCCTCTCCCAAGCAAGTCACTGCCCATGACTCATTCCCAAAGGTGCCCAACCCGTAACTCATACCTGCACCTAACTCCACGTGGGATGCT